>NC_059303.1:6515359-6565359 GCF_017591435.1 Portunus trituberculatus
AACAAACATTAAGGGAATTGCGGACCTGAGACGAAGTTACTTGCTCAACTACCGTTACGAATATTGAACACAAGCGGAAAAAGAACAGGAAGGAGGAAAGGAAGAGAAGAGGAGAGGAAGAGGAAATGCAGGCAATTTTTCATACCAATGACTAGAAAGTAAGAGAAAGAAGAAAGAGAAAAGCCATACTAAAAAATGAGTTACTGAAGAAACACACACACACACACACACACACACACACACACACACACACACACACACACACACACACACACACACACACACACTGACACAGACACACACACAGACAGAGAGAGAGAGAGAGAGAGAGAGAGAGAGAGAGAGAGAGAGAGAGAGAGAGAGAGAGAGAGAGAGGTAAGTCAGATATTTAGTTAGTTTATTGACAGAAGAATAAAATTATATAAACGAAAAATTAACATATATTTCCAACCCAAAACACACACACACACACACACACACACACACACACACACATTGTCCCCACTTAACACCAGGCGCATTCCAACTTTCCCCTTTGCTGTCGTGCGTCGCGAGACTCCCCCGAGGGAAATACTGAGAAGAGCTTGCCTGCTGCCTTCCCCGGGGACACCAAGCTGAACCCGAGGACCAGTCACGAGGCAGAAGGTCAAGAGCGTCATCGTGAACCAGAGAGGCGCCGCGGTGGGACTTGAGGAACCAGGCACGGGATGGGAGGGTGACTTGGGACGTGGGAGAGAATGGGGAATCAATGAAGAAGGTGAGGACATTACGTGAGTAGCGAGCGTGCCTGAGAGATTGTGAAATGAGATGACTGGGAACAAAATTAGGGGAGGAATGAAGATAGCATGTCAATGAGAAGAGATGAGAATATTAAGGGGGAAAAAACGAGAGTAAATGGATGATTGTGGAGATAATTTGATGGACCTCGGATCACAGAAAAGAAACCGAGATGGAATATAGTTAATTAGTGAAGAAGGTAAAGACAAGAATTATGCATTATTTTTTTTTACTTTTTACAACACCGCATCAATAATCTAATTACAAGAAAAAATGAAAGAAAATATAGAAGAATGAAAAAGGAGAGAGAGAGAGAGAGAGAGAGAGAGAGAGAGAGAGAGAGAGAGAGAGAGAGAGAGAGAGAGAGAACGGAAGGAAATTAACAACGAACAAAAGCATATCGTACCAACATAATTCACACTATCACAAACGAGACCACAAAAGCACACGCACACAGCCCCGTTACCTCCCAGACCTCCACCACCACCTAACCCTCAGCATTCCTCACCCTGTAACCTTCCCACCTTGCCACCTCAGCCGCGCCTGGCCTTACCTCGCCCCTCTGGCCATCTCTCACCATTACTCATCCCCACACGTGTGACCTTGGCCCACCTTTGTCCCCACGACACCAGCCCACACCCGCACCCTCGCCCACACCCTCCCCTGACCCTTCTCTATTCCTTTAATCCTCTCCCTACGATATGCAACAATCCTCAGTAGTAAGAGGAATGCTTGGGATCTTTATAAGCATCTACGAGAAAGAATGTGTTTTGGAGTTTCTGGTAAGTGTTATGATTGAAGGTGACTAGAAAAGGAAAGATGTCTCAGAATGGTTAGTAATCAAGGTAACGTGTACCAAATTCTAGTGAAAGGGTCAAATACTTTTCTTCTTTGTCATTTAAATATGGGTCCTTTTCTCAGATCACACACACACACACACACACACACACACACACACACACACACATCTTCTTCATGATCTCATATCCTGTATTGTACGATAAAGATACATTTTTTTCTCTCCCTTCTTTCTAATGACTTCTTTCTTTTCTTGAACCAAAAAAACACACGACATTTTCCCCAGAACGCATTTACTCATCTCTTTTTTCCTCGAGATCTCCCTTTCTCCGTCACAAGGATATGCAGTTTTCCTCTGTCTTGTCGACCTTTTTTTCCTCCCTTTTCGTCACAAAAAACATGACACATCTCATAACACACCCATAATCTACCTTCCCTTGACTGCAATTCCCTACACTGTGCCCCCAGGATACGCACTTTTTCTACCCTCTCTTCCCTCTCTTATGACTAAAACACGCGGGTTTCTTATGCTTAACTCCACCATGAATAGCCTCGCGCCAGACTGAAGGGAACTGACCCCGTGTACCCTTACGCAGATGGTTCGCCTTGAGGAGGAATTAACACAAATGGCTTTTCATCCTTTTTTTTTTAGGAACGAGTTGAAAAGTGTAAAAATTGCTAACTTCACCAGATATGTTTTTTGCGTTTTGCTTCTTTTCACATCACGACGTCGCCCTTCGGTTGTGTGTTAGAGTAAAAGCCCTTTCTCTGGTCACCTGGTGCAATGTTATTAATTATCCTGCCCAAGTATAGGTGAGTAAAGATATACAGCCACCTACACATACACACGAAAGGCAAAGTCATGAAAGGATAGCGTGTCTTGTGAAAAATGACGAAGTGCTTCACAAACAGCAACATAAACTAAACTCCCGCTTCACGTACCACACACTTACCGTCCTTGCTAACTTCTCCCTGCACCTCCCATCCCTTTCTTATCCCTGGCGTGCTGAGACACACACACACACACACACATACACACTACACCTCTTCACAAAATTCCCACCCACTTCATGCTAAAGCCATATTCAGAAACACCTTACTCTTTATCAGGACAATTTTTTTCAAGTCTCCAGAGACGAGTAGCATGGTTTTCAAGGCAATTTCTCCTTATGATAAATTAGAAATCTTGCTATTCCATCACCAGAACCATAAAAAAAAAAAACCTTAAGAACAAGTGTATCTTCAACTAGAGCCATTGAAAATACTCGTCGTGAGAGAGCAAAGCGTTTCTGAATACTGGCGCAAGAATATCCCATCATGCGTCCCAACATCCTCTTCCAACAATGCTGTCTTTCCCGGCCCTTTCCACAACCCAGCGTGGGAGTTGGGCAAAGGGTAACACTCTTGTAATAAAAGGTATGTTAGAGGATATATTCGTTAAGTGTAAGTATTGAAGCTTTCCCACTTGTTAGAGAATCAAGTGTTGTTGTTATAGTTGTTGTTGTTGTAGTTGTTGTTGTTGTTGTTGTTGTTGTTGTTGTTGTTGTTGTTGTTGTTGTTGTTGTTGTTGTTGTTGTTGTTGTTGTTGTTGTTGTTGTTGTTGTTGTTGTTGTTGTTGTTGTTGTTGTTGTTGTTGTTGTTGTTGTTGTTGTTGTTGTTGTTGTTGTTGTTGTTGTTGTTGTTGTAGTTGTTGTTGCTGTTGTTGTTTTCATCGCTAAACTGCAGAGAATTATACGTGTCCAAGGGATTATCATTTAACTTGTTTATCTGCGAGTATATGAACATTTTACTATATTCATTTGTTTCTTCTATGTATTTTCTTTATTTTCTTTTATATAATTCATTTATTTATTATTTATTGTTCTGTTCATATTATTATTCTGTCATTTCTTCTTCATTTCATTTTTTTACCCTATCATTTTATTTGCTTGTATTTTGTGTGCGCGCTTTTTCTAACAAACAATAAACCGACAAAACATTCCACGAAACATCCACGTCTATTTCCACACACAACTATAAACAAAAGAGCATCAACTTAAAACAAAACTCTAACTACCTCTTTTCCCATGTCCTTCGCAACAACATCCTCTTTCCCAACGCCTCCTCCCCGTCACCTCACCTCCTGCCGCGTCCCCCAGCCCTCCTATGAAATGCACATGTCCGCTTTAACATTCCGCACACTGGTGAAAAATGCTTTACTTTACAAATGATGCACTGCTCTCCGCTTGATTCTAACTTGATCCCCTCGCCAGGTGCCCCACATAAACATGCTTCGCTGGGCTGGACTGCGGCTAGTGGTGGTGGGTTGTTCCAGGTGCATGGTGCGTGTACAGACTTGTCCTTCCTGCCCTTTGGTTCACGGGGGAATAATGTTAAGTGAGAAATAAGAGTGGAGTGGAGGACAGAGATAAAAGATAGCTTAGATTCCCTTGTTTTTCTATTTGTCTCCTTTCTTTGTAATTTTTTTTTTTTCGTTTTATAATTCTGTCTATTTTTTCTTCAATCTTCCTTTTTTTTCATATATTTTTCTTACATGTTCTTTTCTTTTCTATCTCTCTTTCTCACATGTCCTTTTCTTTTTCCTCTCTCTCTTTCACATCCTCCCTTTCAGCCAGTTCTCCCTTGCATGTTCCTTTCTTCTCTCCTCTCTCCCACATCCTTCTTTCAGTCAGTTCCCTCTCTCCGACTCTCTCTTGCATCCTCCCTCTATTCTACTGTCCCGCTGTCCCTCCCTCCCCACCCACCCCTCCAGCGGACTCTCAGAGGAAACAGAACATAAATCAAATGCAAATATCCCTCGAGTCTGTGTCCTCGCAGTGACCCTGTGACCGAGGTTGTGGCCCGAGGCTGTATAGGGGAATCAAAACCTTTATGTGTCCTTTTATTGGTGTTTGATGCCCCGCCAGATAATAGTATGCGGCGTGAACCCGTTTTCCATGCGTCCCTTAAAAGGCTAGAGGTTAAAATATACCTTGTAATTAAGTGAGACCGGTGCAGGAAGGGGACGCGAAACAAAGACTCCAGGTAATGTTTTTGTCAGGTTTCCTCTCTCACTTTTCTTTCCTCATGATTCTGCTTCCTCTTTATCTCTTCTCTGACCCGCATCTCCACAGCTTCCATAAGGCTCTAGATGAAGTTACAGTGTCTTTTTTACAGAGTGTTTATATCGTTTCAATTGTAGATTAGCAAGCTTTCTACATTGTTGAAAGGAGAAATATTTTTTGATAAGCCAGCTAATCATCTTTGTGGTCTTTGAAAAGTATAGTCGTGGTGAAAGAGCAGTGTTTCTGAATACAAGCCTGACATACGCCATGTTTTCTTCACTCTTAACGTTCCCCTTACCACGGCAAATCTCTCTCTCTCTCTCTCTCTCTCTCTCTCTCTCTCTCTCTCTCTCTCTCTCTCTCTCTCTCTCTCTCTCTGCTTCTATCCTTTCTCCTCTCCCTCCAAACTCCATGCCGTTCATCTTGCATCACTGCCTCTCTTTCTCTCCCTCTCTCCCTCAACACCTTCGTTCTACGCTCACCCACGTAGGTTCCATTAACCCACCACCTTCACCCTTTATCTTCCTCCCTCTTACCTGCACGCCATCCATTAACCTTCCTCTGCAGTCACTCTCATATGCACCCACCATCACCCTCGCGCTCGCCCTTCATCAATGTCACTATCTTCACCATCATCGCGCCTTTCTATCCCTCCCAGGGGCCTCTCTGGCGATAAAAAGAAGTGTTGACACGTACTAGGTGACAGATAATAGCTCGTAGGATTTACTGGCGATTTATAAGGCCAGCTGCGGCACCATTTAACATAATCCACGGACGCCGACAGAGTTAAGTGAGGGGAAAGGTGTTAAGTCAGTGGCTGGATCAGTAAAACAAACTTTCGGACACCACAGGAGGCGCGCGAGATGTCTGTGTCGTGTTCCCCCAGCCACAGCTCGCTACAGCCCGCCCCACACGCCAATTCCTCCCGCCGGTCCTCCCTCCCTCCCGCCAGCACCTTCACCTCTTATCAGTGAAGCCCCGTTACTCATACCTTCCCCTCATTGTCCCTGTGCTACTTTCTTTCACCCTGCTTCTCTATTTTTCTCCTTTATTTATCACCCGTTCTTATCTGTTCGTTATCATCTAGTTTCTTATCTTTATGCTGCTGCAACTTATCTTTTTTTATTTTCAAAGCTTTCTTTTTATTTATGCCTTCATTTATTACTCTTACATTTTCTCTTTTCTACTCTTTTCTCCTTCATTTCTGTTTCATTCTTCAATTTCTCTTCCTTTAAATACCCACTTACTTCCTATTGTTTTTCATATTAATCATCTTCATTCTTCACCCACAAAATACCGTTACTCAACAGAAGGAGGCCTTTGTTCTATAGTTTCGTTCTACCACATGTAATTTAATAGTAGGAGTTAACTGATAGACAGATAGCCTCGTTAAGGACCAATACGCCTCCTAGTATCTGTTCTTATTATGCATCCTCGTATATTCTCGAGCATTCTCATATATTCCCTCAATCCATCATTGTCTTTCTGTACTTTCTCCCTTCTCTCCATTCTTCTTCTCACGTCATCACTCACAATCTCTTTCTTAATCTTCCAGCCTCCTCTCCTCATGTCCCAGGTGCTTCCTTTTTTTGTCTTCCCATTATATTCTTTCATCTTTTAAATTCTACTTCATTCTCCTTTCGTCTCATCCCCTTCAACCTCACCTCATTTCCTTATTTTGCACTATATTCTCTTTTTTTTTTCTTTTTGCATATACACAATCCATGCCCTCAGAGTCTTCCTACTTTGTCCTTACTTTTAAATCTTTCATTCACCTTTACTTTCATTCTCTTCGTTACTCTTCCTCTTTTTTGTATAATAACATTTCTTTTTTCTCCCTTTTCTTCTGCACCATATACCATCCTTCAAAATCCAATGTTCTTCTTTTAAACTCTCCTTCACTCACGTTATACTCTCATCCCCTTCGTTACCCTTCAAGCTCTCCTCCTATTCCTGTTTAGCACTATATCCTCTTTTTCCCCCGCGACACTATCGAAGCCTTCAAGGTCCTTCTAAACTTTCTCCGCGGCACTTACTCATCGTCTCCTCCGTCATAACGAGACAAGCCAGGCACACGCAACTTATCACACAAGCACAAGCAACTTATCAAGTCGACGCTATAACTCGCGGCAAACAAGTGCTGGAATTAAGGCAAGATCGTAAATCAGGAGATAAAGGAGAGTCCAGGAGAGAGTGAGGGAGAGGGAGGCAGGGACGGGACAAGAGTTACTACATTTGACGCTCTCCGGGGAATGAAAGAAGGAGTGAAGAGAGTGGAGGGATGAGAATGAGCAGGACAAGGAAAGGACGTGGGTAGAAAGAAAGACGGCCAAAGGAAAAAAGGTGAGAGGAAAAATGTGAAATGGAGACACGCACAAGGAGAGTAAGAGTGAGGAGATGCATAGAGTGAGTGGTGGAGATGCTCGTGGGAGAGGAAAGAGATAATGAAGAACACGGAAAAACAGGAGGCTGAGGTAGAGTGCATCATCCTTTGCCTCCCTCCTCTCCTCCTCCATTCTCTACCTCCCACCTCTTCCCATCCCGCGACACCTCCTGCCACCTGTGTTACCCGCAGGCACCTGATCCACCGCGTCCACTCTGCCACCTCAGCCTCCCCAGTGCAATGAGTTACTGGAGTGTATACTGACGCAGAGGCCTTCATTCAGCCTTGCCAATAGTGGTGGTGGTGGTGGTGGTGGTGGTGATGATGATGATGATGATGATGATGATGATGATGATGATGATGATGATGATGATGATGATAATTAGAAGAAAGTAAATAACAAAAAAAAAATCATTTCAATACCAACAAGAGTAATCAGCAAAACACCAAAACATTGACAACAAAAGTTACGACAAAAAAAGATAAAAGAAAAAATATTTGTCTCCCCTAAAGAGAAAAAAAATTAAATAAACGAAGTCCATGAAGAAATAATGACCAACACCACCACCACCACCACCACCACCACCACCACCCGTGACACCCACACACCCACACACCCATACACCCACAAATGAATTACTTCACCTCGATGACAAAACAGCGGGAAATATACGCACATAGAATCCCCACAAAGACTTGGCCGGGCAGACCCAAAGAGGCACAAATCAATTACATAAAAAGTGTGACGCGGGAGGTCTCAAGTAATTAACATGATGGCGGCCGTTCCCCTGAAGTCCCGGGGAGCGTCACGTGTGCCACTGTTACCTGCCGCTAATTGGTGTTCACACGACGCGGTGATGAAAGTAAATTTGATTAGAGATATAAATTGAGAAACTCTTGCCCCTCATGGTGGAAAAGCGGACTTCACTCACTCACACTCACGCACTCTCACTCACTCGTTCACTCACTCACTCAGTCGGCACCCATCACACCACTACCACTGTTATGGGTTATGAGGATGAATGAGATGCGTGAGGTAGAGTGAGGGTGAATAGAAGGGGAAGGTGTCATCTTTCTCCTTCACCTGGATTTTTTAGACTCACGGAAATGTTGATTCAATCTAACCAAGCACGGAAACAGTGAACAATCTAAATTCTCTTTACCTCTCTCTCTATAACTTTACCTAATCACCTCTTATACAACCTACGTAACTTAGCCTAACATAATTCAATCCTTTCATTTCTATGCCTCTTTCTTCTGACCTTACCCCAACTGCTTCATATCTCAACTGCTTCTCCCCACTCTCCCATCTCCTTCTAACTAGACTCTTGACATCCTGACTTCATCATGCACCTTCTTACTCCTGATCTTACTTGCTTTCCATTATGTCACTCCTTCCCTCTCGCGTCGCTATCCTCTTCCCTTCGATCCCTACTCTCCACATCGCTTTGGTTCAGGGACATTTTACCGACCAAAGAACTTAAAACATGAAGACAAATAGAGAAAACTGATATTCTAACGTTACTTTTTATATGCCATCTTCCACGTCGTAACTATTCCGTGCCTCGCTGTAGAAAAAAAAGATCGGTAGCTTAAAAAAATGAAGTTGCCAGTGAAAACTACAAACTGGTTCTACACCTCGACCACCGCCGCCGCCACTCACTCCGACACTAATCGCTGGGAGTGTGAGGCAGCCGCGTCCGCACTCCCAAATGACCACATCCCGGCCATTGTCAACCTCGCATCCACAGATTTATCGAGTAAGACTGCCAGCTGGACTTTTCCCCCCTTGAAGTTTCACAAATTTCCCGCTGCAATAACCCATTACCCCCGCGCCTCAATGGTCGCATCCTGCTGAGCCTCCGATGGCGTGTAGTGTCCAGCTGACTCTCGTGATGGTGTGGTGAGAGATAGTGATGCTGTAAAGAATAATGCTTTTGTAGTGGTGTGATGCTGAGCGGTATGGTGTTGTGGTGTACTAATGTAGTGGTAGGTAGTTTGAGGAAAGGTATACTACATTGCTATCAAGTACTTTTAAGATGTTGAAGTTATATAGACATTGGTGTTGTAGTGTTGTAGCGTTTATATTTTGGTAAGAGGTATTTTTGATAGTTCTGAGGTATTTTCCTTGTATTCTAATGCGCGGTGGTGCAGTGTAGCAAGAGAAAGGCATCGTGACAGTGCTAAAAACAGTAACAGTCCTTGGAATTCTAGCAAAGTGGTGTTTTAAAGTCATACTTGTACTGTAATGCCGCGGTGTTGCAGTGGAGGAAGGGAAAGTCATAGTGAGGCATAGTGATAGTGGTAAAAATAGTAATAGTGAGCGAAGTTGTGTAGTACTCTCCTCCCAGGGCTGAGGCGGGGCGCTTTAATGTCTCCTTCAGTGAGCCCAGCCTCGCTTAATAAACTCCAGCAGACCCATGAATATTTAGGACTCACCCGTGATGGCACCAGGTGGAAATTGATGACTTCACCCCAACTCCCACGACAACACACACACACACACACACACACACACACACACACACACACACACACCTGCTTTCGCTCTTGCCCACATAACATAATTATATCAAACATTGGCTTGAGGCTTATAATCAGTGGGAATGTCATCCTATCTGTGTGTGTGTGTGTGTGTGTGTGTGTGTGTGTGTGTGTGTGTGTGTGTGTGTGTGTGTGTGTGTGTGTGTGTGTGTGTGTGTGTGTGTGTGTTTGTGTGTGTGTGTGTGTGAGCTGTTCTTCGAAACAACTACTACTGTTCAACTGCTGAGCGCTAATCACTATCACTAACTAAACTTAACCAAACCTAACTTAACCATAACTTCTTATCAAAGCTAACCTAACTCAAAAATAACCCACTAAAAAAGCATAACTCAACCAGATACACTTTCAAGCACCTTATCTAAACTAAACCACCTTAACTTAACTCAAAACACCATCACTCACACACAATAGACTAAAGCAGAGGACATAAGCACCAGGCAAGACACACAAGTAAGAGTGACACACCAACAGGGAAGGGGGCGGGGTAGCGAGACCACCTATAGGAGTCGGGCGTCGTAACCTCGGGACGTGACCATTTACATCTAGGGTGCATTTAAACCTGACATAACCCAAGGGAGGAAGAAAAGTGTCCCCTACGCAGCATACCGGTACAATGCAAGCCTTCCTTTCTCCGCATATGAGGGACGGCGAGCCTGTAATCCCGACTCGAGCCATAGAGACGAGCACTGCACACGAGAGGGCAGAAATCGTGGTGGTGTTGCAGTGTTTCTCTATTAGTTAACTTAGATGAGGACGCGTCGCTCTATCGAATTTTCTCACGGTGTTTGAAAATGTTCCCACGGCTGATTTGTTTCTCATTTTGTATCGTATTAGGTTAGGAATGCACTTTTGTCCTTTGATGATTGGTTTGTATCTTGATTTTTAAGTTTTTTTTTTTTATCATTCGTGTGTGATAGTTTGGTCTTATCCACGTGTTTATCTGTTTATTCCTAAGCTGTCTACTTGTTAGCGTACATTCCTTGCTTATGCTTCGTGTGTGACAGCTTTTACTTACTGACTTTACCTGTTTTATATTCACTTATTACACACTGTCCCCAGCGAAACAGAATTTTGCTTTTATTCTTAAATAGCAATGTGTCTGTTACCTTTTCTCGTGTTGCCAAATCCCAACTTTTTTTTTTCACCATATTTACTCGTTTACTTAAGTATATGCATGTTTTGTCCACGTATTCATTTGATATTACTTCCTGTTATCATTTCTCGTGTGACTGAATCCTCATTTTTTTCCAATATTTACCCGGTTTCTTAAGAATATATGCATGTTTTGTGCCACGTATTCATTTTCTATTACGCTGTCGTGTTTATGGTGTCACGGTTTCTCTTTGTAGTTGTCATTCCTTCTTGTTTGCCTTGTGATTGCCTTGCTATTGCCTTGTGATTGTCATTTCCTCAATCCGAGAAAGGAACGAACGAAAGAAGCAAAGGACACACCATCTGAATACTTTTTTCTCTCTCTCTTTTATTTTTTTTTTTATCAAACCAGCATGACCTTAAGACCGAAATTCATCACGTGACGGCTTGATTAGAGCTTCGTCATACCCTCAACGACGCAACGAATCCGACTGACTCTCCTAATTTTCCTCCTAATCTTTGCCACACATGAAGAGAGACACACAGAGAAAGGGACAGAAAGAAAAAAATATTAGACACGGCAACATTGCTTCAAAGTCACATAATCACATGCAAAACGAAAAAAAATAAGAGAAAGACACAAAGAGAGAGAGAGAGAATAGGGTTAAAATTTTTCCACATGAGGCGAAAAGTAACACGAAGGTAACAAAGCAAGCCACTAAGATTCACTGGCTGAAATTACAGAGGGAATCGCCGCCTTACTTCATTACGTGGGGGGGGAAAACACACACAAATTATCGTATTCCATCATGACACAAAATGACAAAATCCAGCGAGCAGATTACACAGCGTGGTGAGCGTAGCATTACTGAGACTTACGAGGGAGGTCTCTGTGTTCTTGCTTTCTGCCTTCCTCCATATTCTCTCTCTCTCTCTCTCTCTCTCTCTCTCTCTCTCTCTCTCTCTCTCTCTCTCTCTCTCTCTCTCATGGTGGAGCTTCTTTTCTTCCTTAGTTTCTTCTTTTTTCATTTTCTCTTCATTTCTTATGCTGGAGATTTTGTTTTCCTTTATTTTTCCTTTTTTTCCCCATTCATTATTTCTTCTCTTCTTCCCTTCTTCATTTTTTTTCTCTTCATCCCTCTTTCTTTTCTTCTCTCGTATTCCTCATAAATCGGTTCCCTTTTATTCTGTCTTCGTTCTCTCACTCCTTTCTTTCCTACCTCTCTCATTCCTTACGGTGAAAATCTCTCCAGTCTTTCTTCATTTCTCCTCTTCCTCCATCCTTCCTCTTCTCTCTATCTCATGCTTCAACGCTCTGCTGCCTTCCTTCCTTCTCTCCTCCTTATTTCCTTACTTCCTTCCTTTCTTCCTCCCACTCTTCCTCTTCCTTTCTTGGTTCACTCCCTTCGCCTCTCAATATCCTCGTAATTGTCACTCACGAATTCGGTAAAGCAAAAATGACCTTCTATTCCCCTCCGTCTGCTGGAAACTAATATATCCGTAGGGTGCAATTAAGGGCTATTTACCTGCAGATCACTGGAGGATGACGGGGATGACGCGCGTGAGAATCCTCGGCAGTGTAACCTTGACAGAAGACACTAAACAATAGTAAGAAGTGAGAAAAATGAACCTAATTGACATACAGTACTCTTCGTCAGTTCTTTTTCGCTTCGCTGTTGAAGGTAATGAACACTATTGAGGATGATCCATTACTTTCTTTCTTTTTCTGAGGACATTAAGTTTTTTTTGTCTTCCGATTTATTTAGTGATAGTTAAGCTTTTCACATACAAGATCCAACACTTGTTTACATTGACGGTATGGGCTTATATTTATCGTTATAAACATCATTAATATTGAATCATGTTTACATTGACGGTATGGACTTATATTTATCGTTATAAACATCATTAATATTGAATCATGTAGCTTACCAAAAAACAATATCAAGCTCAATTTTTCATTACTACTTAATATCAACTCTTTCAGTACTATGCCACGTTTTCACATTCAATCTAGTTACATTTTAGGGATTTTGTACGGCTTCAGAAACGTATATGGGGATTAAAATAATAAAGATTCTTTTTGACGTTTATAGATCCTTCGTAATGCAAATAAAATTGTCTCATCATACTAAAAAAAATCAAGGTAAAAATGCGTCTCAGTATTGAAGGCTTTAAGCAGTTTATCTTCTCACTCACAAATTCGCGAGGGACAACAAATTTACTGCTGCTTATTCCTCCTCCACCTTGTAAATGAAATAATAAACCTAATCCAACAGTTGGTGTTTCGTAAATTTCTACACTTCGTTGTCTAAGTGAGTGAATAATTGAGTACCAGCCATCCATCACCTTGCTAAGTCACACCTTCCGACGCCTCATTACCTAACTCGCCAGGTAAGGACGTCCCAGGCACCTCCACCTCCCTTAAGTGGCTTCACCTCTGCCCCCGAGCATCCGCGTCTCAGCCTCCGCCAGTCCCCGCCCTTGGAAACAATCAGTGGTCAGGTGCCGCGGTTTAGTCAATGGCAAGTTAGCTCCGCCACCTAAGCTTTAACCCCGCCCTGTCTCATCACTACCTCTTCCCGCCCACTTCCTCTCCCGAATCACCTTCCTCACTGCGTCTCGGTTGTACCTCTTCCTTCCCACTCACTTCTCACTTCGCACCGCCTCTCGGCCCGCTGACTCCCGCTCATGTTCCTTCGATGGATGACAAAACCAGACTTCTGTGAGATTGCATGTCGCTTGGGTTGTTCATTCAGGGTTTTTTTATGATGCATCGACACTTTTGAAGACGAAGAGGAGGATGACGAGTAAGAGAAATGATACGTAAGATCAGACAACTAAAGAATTAATGATCCTTTACAAGCTCATTTGCTGAACAACGAACTATTAGTAAACTATCGTATGGGAGATTAAAAGAAGAAGAGGGACAGGAGAAGGAGGAGGAGGAGGAACACAGCTGATTGGTTGTTCAAAATTACACGTATTTACTATAGCAATTGCTGCATCACTGCTTAGATGGAGGAGAGGATCAATGATTGTGACTTCAGAAATGAAAATAACAAGAAAATTACAAGTCAGGGTGCAGAAGCGTAGGAGAAGGAGAATAAAGAAAGGAGGGATAATGAAGAGGAAAAGAATTCGACAGACAGCAGGGGAAAATAAGAGGATTAAGGAAATACCCAAGAAAAGTAAGGACACTGAAGAGAGAGAGAGAGAGAGAGAGAGAGAGAGAGAGAGAGAGAGAGAGAGAGAAAGGAAGAACAGCAGTACGAAACAATTACAAAGGATGGAGTGGGTAGTCTAATCAAAGAGTGGTACAATGCTCTCCCGGGACCCACGTGTAATGAAGGTGTTGACTTCAGCAGGGAGGGTTGCGAGCGGCGGCCTTAAGGGGGTGCAGGGGAGGGATTCTCAAAAGCAACACCGCCGCCATCAACACCACCACCACCACCACCACCACCACCACCACCACCACCTCCTTTCCCCCCTTCCTCCTTCTTCTTCTCCATCTTTTTTTCTTCGTCTTCTTTTCCTCTTTCTCTAGTTCCACCTCGATGACTTGGTACAGCAAAGTGGAGGAGGAGGAGGAGGAGGAGGAGGAGGAGGAGGAGGAGGAGGAGGAGGAGGAGGAGGAGGAGGAGGAGGAGGAGAAGGCGATAAAGAACAGAACATGCGCAATGACAAAGCAACAATAAAAAAGTTAAAAGATGATAACAGAAAAAAAAACCCGACTGTGCTGAAGATGACGATGACGATAATGAATATGATGATGACAACAAAAACAAGATGAATAAAAAAGAAATAACAACAACAATAACACCCCCCACCACCACGATCACAAGCACCACCACCACCATTACCACCACCAACAACAACAGAACAAGAAAAAGGAAACATCAACAACAGTCACGCTTCTCTGGCCAAGCGGGGAAATTCTCAGCCATAAATAACTTCTTGAATTGAAAGAATAACAGAAAAAAAGAATATAAAAGATGCTTATATCACGTCTGTGGTTTCCAGATGCTTATTTAAACATGATTCTAGTGAAGGAATCTACTTTATATTCAGAACGTCCCTTGAGAGAGAGAGAGAGAGAGAGAGAGAGAGAGAGAGAGAGAGAGAGAGAGAGAGAGAGAGAGCAACTGCATCACAGAAGGGTGGTATTCAGGAAAGGAGAGAGACATTAAGGAGAGAGAAGATAGATGGAGGAGAGAGGAGGAAAGGCGAGAGTAAGAGAAAAGGGAAAATGTTATACACGAAGGGATGAAATAGAGGAGGAAAGAAAGAACTAAGAAGAAAGAAAGAAGTAATACAAATTGAAGACAGAGGGAAGGAAAGAGAAAGAAGAAGAAATGAAAGAAAGATACAGGAAATGAAAACGCATGATAAGTGGAAGACTGTAAATAAAAAAGAATAAATGGAGAAAGAAAACAAAGTGAGATAAAAGGAAGAAGGGAAAAAAGATATGATGTGAGTAGAGCAGAGCATAAGAGAAAAGGAAGGAAAATAGGGATGAAGAACGAAAACCGAATTAAAAGGGAAGAAATGAGACAAAAATAATGAAGAAAGCGGGAGGAAGGTGATAGCGTACAAGAAAGCGCAAGAGAAAAGGAAGGACTTATGAAAGGAATGGTGGAGGGAGTGGAGGGGTAAAGGAGGGGTGAAGGAGGGCACTAGGGCGGGGTGGGCAGGTGGCAATGAAGGCTATCCCACATTAGCAGTGAGTGGCAGCTACATGTCAGTAATAGCAGGGTACGCCCCTTGATCAGTGGGCCTCGAGATGCGCCGTGCCTTCCTCCTCAGCCCGGGTGACACTCTTCAATTTCAACCTAAAAGCGTAACTGCATTGCATTACTTTTTACCCACCAACGTTACCTGCTACTCTGAGCCTACTGACGCCGCTCCATAAGGTTGAGTGTCACATGATCGTACGGTTGAGCCTCACACGGAGTATCTCATCCGAATAATCAAGACGACGACGATTGGAAACGTAATTTGATTTCATTACTGACTGGCGAGAAGTACATGAAGCAGCAGCCACCAGGTGATACGAGACGAGCAGCTATTTCATTAACCTGTCGCCTCCTTATCCTGCAGTGCGTAATATAAACAATTCAAGGGGACACCTAGAACACGGGGAAAGGAGGCACTGGGGGATATGGAGAGCCTCAGGGAACGATCCAAAGCAATTATCGCATCAAAGTAATTCAGAGTTAATGGTGGAGGTGGTGATAATGGCCGGGAGAGGCAGGGTGAGGTGAGGCGAGGCGAGGTAAGGCGGTGAGGGATGGAGGTGATGGGAAGTTAATGTCACCACTCGATAGAGACTTCAGGGACTCACCACTCATCTCACTCACCCTATGAATTGTCTTGCGTAAATCAACTGACGTACACCTAACCTAATCTTACCAAATCTATATCTGATAATCTAGACTTCATTCACTTACCTAACCAACTTAACTTTAGTACCAAGACGGCTTTCTATATTCATTCTGCTAACTATTTGATGATTCTATACAACTTCAGAACTTATGTGGGGGATTAGAATAGAGAAGACTGTGGCCTTTAATCTTCTGACCTACATAGGCCCTTTCTAATGTCAGTAAAATTATCTAATCGTACAGAAATCTCGAGGTAAAAATATCTCCTTGTATTGAAGGGGTTAAATTATCTAACTAAACCTAACTTAAGTGTATGTAATTTATTTTAACATTACAATCTAATTTAATCCAGCTTATCTTAAACCAAGCTAATCTAGTGTGATCTAACATGATGTAATCTAATGTAATCAAATTGTCTTACGTCACCAAACCTTACCTTAATTTTTCTTAACTTACCTTACCTAAATTTATGTACCGTGCCTTAATTCCTAACATCACTTACTCTGATCTAAGACAACCTAACTCACTTTAACTAATATAACATAATTCACCCACACAATATTCTCTCTCTCTCTCTCTCTCTCTCTCTCTCTCTCTCTCTCTCTCTCTCTCTCTCTCTCTCTCTCGGTCGTAATCACACTGCGCTGGGGACGAAATATTGCAGCGAAGAGAAGAAAAATGGCCGAAGATAAAAGTCAAGACGTCTCGCAGTCCATTAACGGTTAATCTCAGCCGGGTGGACAAAATCTTATCCATTGTTTCCAGTCAAACTAATCTTCCTGTGACGCGACGAGCAAACATTTCAGTTCGATTCGTCAGGCGAGGCAATCAGACGCTCCTATCACTGACGCCGCCACCTGCACCACCACCACCACCACCACCACTATCAATGCAAACACTAGTACCAACATTCTTTTACTTTGCAGCAGAGTAGTCTGGATTGTAAAGTACTGCAATCAAACAGTGTATAAAGGACGTAAAAATATAGTGTGGTTTCTTGTAGTAAAACACCACCGCCACCGCCACCATCACCAAATGTAGGAAGAACAAGTTATAAATGTGATGGAATTGAAGAAATGACCCAAATAGTCCCTGAGTAAAGATAAAAAAAAGATAAAAGATAAAAAAATAAAGACAAGCTCTCCATATACATAGAACACATCACTCTACACTATATCTATATTGAGGTTTCTTGTCCTAAAACACCACCACCAACGCCACCACCACCACCACCACCACCACCACCACCACCACCACCATCTGCATTAGTACACCACCCAAACGTTATAAAGCAAGTTTTTACCTCTGCTAATGACGATAATGATCATAATTACTATATCCTCCCCCTCATCTCTCTCTCTCTCTCTCTCTCTCTCTCTCTCTCTCTCTCTCTCTCTCTCTCTCTCTCTCTCTCTCTCTCTCTCTCTCTCTCTCTCTCAGAGAGAGAGAGAGAGAGAGAGAGAGAGAGAGAGAGAGAGAGAGAGAGAGAGAGAGAGAGAGAGAGAGAGAGAGAGAGAGAGAGAGAGAGAACGGTGAAACGAAGCACACATATTAGAGAGGAAGGAAAAAAAAAGAAAGGGGAAGTTTGCACTTTGAATACTGGCTTGCTTTTGAGAGTAACGAGCCAGTTCCAGCCTCGGTCGAGCTTAAAAGTACCCATTGAGCTTTCGTCGGGATCAAACAGGCTAATTTCCCCCCTTCAGAAGCCCCCGTCCCTTCATTTTCTCTCCCCCACTTCCCTCACCACTCCTCCCAGCTCGCAATGCCTCCGCGTCTCCTCTGTCCTTTGTTTTAACTCATTTCTTCTCCTTTCCCTCTCATTCTTCTTCTCCTTTACACTTTCTGTCCTTTTATTTATTTTTTCTCTCTTTTCTCTTACCGTTTACTTATTGTTTTCTTCTTTTCTCTCTTCTTACTACTCCTTTACCCCTTTCTCTCTTCTCAATTCTACTCTTCTTTCTCTTTTTTTTTTTCTTCTTTGCATGCACGAAGGAGACTAAGTAAGAGAAAAAGGTGAAAAATCTCTATTTGTCCTAACCCTCTTTTCCCTCTTCTTACTAATTCTCCCTTCCTCTCACCACCTCTACTCTACTTTCACTACTCATCCTATCCCCTCCCCAACGTATCTTAACACCCACTCTCCCTCTCACTTTTCTCCTCTCTCGTCCTCCTTAAAAAGCATAAAAAAGTCGCTAGAGGAGGCAAAAAATCACAACCAGAGAGAGAGAGAGAGAGAGAGAGACCCATAGAGAGATAATGGAGGGCGGGTAGACCATCAGTGATATCAACCTTTGCGTAATCTCCCTCATTTTCAGCCTTTTAATGTTATTGTTTCTTCCACTTAGCCCAAGCCTGGCCATACCACTTTAACTAGTGACCTTTCCTTCCCTTTATCTGCGTCCATTATTCCTGTCATCTGTTTCCTTCATATCTTGTACGGTTCCATATTCCTTCTTCTTTCACCCTTCTTTGCTTTCTCTTCTTCCTTATACATACGATTACCTTTATTGATATTCTCGTCTATTTCCGTTTTCTCCTTTATTTTTCTCCCTCACTCAGAGCCTTTATGATTATTTTCCTTTCCTTCTTCTCTTAGTCTTCCATCTTTATTCTATTCTTTCTTTTCTTCTTCCTTCCTGTTTCACTATTTTTTCCTTCATTCAAACTATACTATCATCTTTTCATTACCTATCCCTGTCTTTCACTCCTCTTTCATTTTACCTTTTCATTGTATATAATCTTCCTTTTATATTCCTTTCCTCCCTTAATCACTCCTCCAATTCATCCGTTCTCTTTTCTCTCTCTTCTTTCGTCAATAACTTAAGTCCCTCTCCTTTGCTGTCGTCCTCCCACTATCCTCTCACTCACTTTTTTACATCCTCCTACGATTTTACATTCCGCTCTTCTCCCACGTTCTTCCCATTCACATCCCACATCCTCCCATTTTTTCCCTCATTTTACTATCCATTCAAACACTACCCCCTCTCTCTTCCTCCCACATTCACCCTTCAACATTCACCCACGTATATTCAGCTCGTATCTCCTTCCACCTCGCCACCTCTCACCTCCCACACCCACTCATTTTCTCCCCCACAACCTGAATTGAAATGCCCACCTGTGGAGATCATGAGCGGGGATATACCTGAGGATCCTGATGAGGGGAAGACATGCAAGGGCGCTGGATGAAGGAGAGAGGCTTGTGGTATCCCTTTAGTCCCTCACCTCCCCTCTTACCTAACTCTCTTTCTCTCCAACACTCGCCTTTCACTTAAGAGAGCTATGATAGAGGTTCAAGGTAGAAAGAGTTTTTTTTTTTTTTTAGTGTTGTTTCTTGGGTATTGCAAGATTAAGGGTAAGGTGTTTAACTTCTTCAGTACCATAACGAGTTTCCATTTTTTTCGTCTGGTTACTATTTGGTGGTTTTATACAGCTTCAGAAACTCATGTGGGGGATTAAAATAGTGAAGACTTTGGCCATTAATCTTCTGCCCTCCAAAGACCCTTGCTAATGTCAATACAATGGTCTAATGGTATACAAATCTCAAAGTAAAAATGTGTCAGTACTGAAGTGGTTAAGTAAGCTGGTTTTGTACATTGGCAAGTGAGAATACAGGTTAAAATGCGTGTAGGTTGAAATAGTGTGTTCTCATTGTTTACTGTGTGTGTTATCGAAATATTATCAGATTTGTATATGAGGAAGTAAAATGCCTCTAAAAGTACATGTAAGTATTGAAGAAAGATAGATAAAAACTCACATAAGCTTAGATAATATGTTCTACGTCTTCTCTACGGCAATTTTGTGGTGTTTATATAAGCTACGGTTTTACAAGTCGACAGGTAAAAAAAGGTAGAAAAAAGGTAAAAAGTACGAAAACAATCAACTTTACGTTTTGTCACTACCTCACACTAACCCATTCACTATCTATCCACACACACACATCCACCTCTCTCTCCCACACACACAATGATGGAGAGATGAGAGAAATTTGATGAAAAGACTGCACCTTGATGTCCTAATGTCCTAATCCACGCACAGAAAAGAATCACTGAACCTTAATGGGAAGTCTCTCTATTCAGCAGCTCAACCCAGGCGAGGGAAATGACCGCTAAAATGAGGCTCCTAAAGAGAGACTCAGCAAAAAAACAGCGGCACCAAGTAAATCTTTCAGAATGCCCAACATTACCACTTGCTTTTTCACGATTTTCATAAGTGTATAGAAAATGTGTGTCTAGGTGTTTTGCTTTGTCTTTGTTTGTGTGTGTGTGTGTGTGTGTGTGTGTGTGTGTGTGTGTGTGTGTGTGTGTGTGTGTGTGTGTGTGTGTGTGTGATGTGGACACTATTAATTTCTCTCTCTCTCTCTCTCTCTCTCTCTCTCTCTCTCTCTCTCTCTCTCTCTCTCTCTCTCTCTCTCTCTCTCTCTCTCTCTCTCTCTCTCTCTCTCTCTCTCTCTCTCTCTCTCTCTCTCTCTCTCTCTCTCTCTCTCTCTCTCTCTCTCTCTCTCTCTCTCTCTCTCTCTCTCTCTCTCTCTTTCCAAAGCCAACTAGAAACTTAATGATGGACCGGATGAAAAATAAAAGGAGAGGCTGAGAGAGAGAGAGAGAGAGAGAGAGAGAGAGAGAGAGAGAGAGAGAGAGAGAGAGAGAGAGAGAGAGAGAGAGAGAAAATTGTCACTTGTCCTACACTCCATCACCATCATCACCATTATCTCTTTCCTCTTCATCTCCTCCCTCCTTATCCCCCCCTTTCACACCTGCCCAGGGAAAGTGTTGTAGTGTGGGCCAGGTGAGAGCGGCGTCACCTGGCCAAGTGTCCTGAACAGCTGTCGTTTGTCCCGTGATTCTATTTTTTTTCTTTCCTCTTTTGTCCACTTCTTGTTAAATTCCAGATTCTGACATCATATTTCCACAACATAATACTTCCTTTTTTTCTTCATCTTTTCTCTCTCACTTTTCCATTTCACGTAATGTCTTCCTTTTTCGTACCTATTCTTCTCTCTTTCTTTATTTACTTTTTTGTTATCTATATATCTCGTCTTCTTAATTTATATTCACTCTTCCTTCTTCCATTCATCCATCTTTCCTTCTTTTTCTACCCCTTCACATGGTCTTCCTTTTCCGTCCCTCTCTCTCTTTCCTTTCCTTTCATTATTCTTTTTCCGTCCCTCTCGCTCTTTCTTTTCCTTTCATGAATTTTCTTACTTATATCCCGTTTTCCTAAATTCTATTCCTCCTGCAGTACCGCTCCTTCTACCATTCCTCCTCTTCCTTTCCCTGTCCCTCCTCTCGTTTCCTCGTTTTACTCTCTCACCTGTCTCCAGCTGTCCTGCCGTCCATCCCACCTAGGTCTTGAAGAAAGTTAAAGCACCACGAGTCGTCTTTATGTCTCTGTTACTTTCAGCGGTTCCAGAAGATAGGAGTTTCAGTTTTAAGACTTCAGGATATCGCAGTGCACGGTTTCTCTTCACCTGTACCTGGACTGGGCAGCGGCAGGTGAGGTAGAGTGGGCTGATATCTGGGTCAACCACAGCCTGACTCATCACCTTTGACCTCCTCCCTTGTGGTTAGTGGACAGCCCGCAAAGCCTACTCAGTCTTGGTGAGAGTAACGTCTTAACTCACTGGCTGTGTAAAGGGAGACCTAGTTAAGGACTCCCTCACATCCTTAAGCTCTGAGTGGTAATGGGAGGCGTGGTCATCTCCCTTCCCATCTTGACTATATACAGCAGTGGTCTGAGACGAGGCATCAGGCGCCGAGACGCTTTAAAGGGCGCAGAGTGACGGTCTTCCAAACAGGAGGCTCCCCTCGGGTCCCATCTCAGTGGATTCACGGCCCACCACTTCTATCACCCAGACGCGTTTGCTTGTTAAGATTCCTATCTGATGGCCCTGCCTCAGATGCCTCGGTGCTGGCGCTGCAGCTCCTGACTCAACAGGTTTTCGTGGCTCACTACTGCTCCTGGGTGGCGAGAGAACCTCAGAACCTTTCTCTTTCTCAGCACGTTTTTGAGGTTTTTGATGTTTTAAAAGACGAGAGAAACTTAAATATAGCTTTACTTTACCTAGCAGCTTCTTGAGACTCCTCTGTTTGTCTTGTGGTAAAAGAAATCAAAGGGAACCATTCCTAATCTACCAAGTACTCTATATTTTTTTTCTGAAGTGCCCTTCACTTGAGTGATAACTGAACTCTGAGTCCCCATGAGCGAACATCTAGGCATGTTCGTAAAGCTTTTTTATTGTTAGAATACTGAAATGGTTCTAAAGGCTCCATTTTTTTACTCCAGCATGTTCTTCAGGCCCTAGGATACCCCTGAGTGGACTAAGAACCCAAAGAGAACCCCTTTAAGACTTCCAATAGTGAAACAAGTGCGGCGCAGCACCTTGAGCCCTTGACACCCTTGCCCTTCTCAGCGGGCGTCCGAGGAGACTTAATTAAGTTTGTCTGGTGAGAGCTGTAGGAATAATCATATCCAGCCGGCACGACCCTCGCTCTGAGCACCACTTCACCCAATTGGAGGTTCTATGCTCCCTGGATTTCTGAGACGACTCCTTTTATATCTCGCTTTCGCTTTCCTCAAGAGATTCCCTCATTATTTTCTTCCATAACTCGCCAAGGCCATTCCTCCCTCACCCTGCATCCCTCCTGGTCATCCTCGCCCTTACGGATGGGACGCACTAGGGACCGTGTGGCCCACATGGGACCTTCACCTTCTCGCCACGCCCCACTGCGCACCTCTTGCAGTCGTTTCTATAATTCCATTGGCCGCTCGCTCCCTGGTTTCAATGAAGCACACAATCAGAACTTGTATTTCTTATTATCTGTGCAGCAATAGCAATTTACTGAGCACACTCCAACACCTGTTTGCTGGCGATACCCAAGCAAGTGGTCTTAAGGGGATTTCTATTACAAATTGTGGGTTTGAAAACATTAAATTTTTGTGCATTTCTTGCATGCCACGACCAGCTCCTTTCCTTTTTTCTTTACTTGTCTCCTTTAATGTTATCAGCTCAGCTCTCTTCAGCAGCGCGTTATTATCCTCCCTCCCCGTGCACGGTTTCTTCCCACCAACATCCTTCATATACGAAACGCTATTTTTTTTTACTGCTGTTATTAATTATCTGTTTTCATTATCTGACAAAAAATGACACTAAATTACTCCTTTGTCCTCACTGCATTGCTTTCCTGTTATTGCATTTCAAATTTTCTTCAATACTCCCTTTGTTCACGTGTCTCCCCACCGCCATGTTCAGAGGGCAGGATGGCGAAACGCTCCTTGCAGCACTAGAGTCTTTATCGAATTACTGTCTCTGCTATCAAGTTCTCCAATTTTCATGACCTTTGCCTGGACCACACACGCCCGGGGGTCACCTGTGGGTCGTGCAGGTCACCGCGGATCACCTGAGGGCCACCCCAGTGCGTCACTCACGCCACTGTGGGAAAATAAGATTCATTCATGAGATTCAGACTAAGTAACTTGATCCTTTCAAAACCTTCGCGCATTGCTCTTGAGATCACTTTAAATCATTGACTTAACCGTAAGAAGTTTACTCAAAGTAATTTTTCATGGAAGCCTCACGAGGAAGGAATTCTCTGTCGAAGGTTGGGAATAAACAGTTGATAAAACGCCACCTCGCCCACGAAGACCTCATCTGTGCTCTATAAATATCTCAAACCCAGAATAACGCCGACAGGGGTGACTGAGACGCAGGCGAAAAAACAGTAACGCCATGAATACATGAATATTAAATCTTACCATCCGATAGCATGTCGTGAACCGCGGCGACACGACATGAATGGCAGGAAATATTGGAGGATGGATGGACCACAGCGCCGCTTCTTCAGCCTCTCTACCCCTCCATTGCTCTACTCCCATGTACTGCCTTCTCACTGCCATTCTCTTCTCCCCAGCCCTCTGCCGGCCACCATAGGTCAGACAGGGCGTGATTTCACTTTCCGATGAGCCAGTGCTCCCACACGGAACCCGACGCCGCCCCTGCAGCCTCAGGAGGGGACGCGCTCCTCCCTTCCCGCGTAACATAATCACAGGAAAAAATATGGTATTGTTTTGGGGTTCATACACAACTGGTTTTGTTTCCCTTTTATTCCCATTCAACGCTTTCCTTTTTCCTGTTCAATTTCCTCCTCTTTCCCCTTTCCCTCTTCCTCTCCCGATGCCTTGGTCGTATTTTAAAGAGTGAGGGCGAGGAGGAGGAGGAGGGAAGGAGGAGAGGAAAGAGAGAGAGAGGGGTACAGGGGGAGCAAGGAACAGATTACCCAGACAAAGGCGTAAAAATGCAAGGGGTCCTCGTGCCCCGAAGAGCAAGATAACCCTGGATCTCGTGTGTCGCAGGAGGACGCCTGGAGGGAGATGCATTATGTGTCCTCTTCCCCCCAACACTTCCTCGCATGCACCGCCTCTCACTCCCTCCCTTCTGCTCCACTTTTCCTCCTTACTTTACTCTTTACCTTCATTTTCTCCACTCTCTTATAACTTATAGTCGCTTTTTGCTTGTCTGTCTTTTTCTGATCTCTCTCTCTCTCTCTCTCTCTCTCTCTCTCTCTCTCTCTCTCTCTCTCTCTCTCTCTCTCTCTCTCTCTCTCTCTCTCTCTCTCTCTCTCTCTCTCTCTCTCTCTCTCTCTCTCTCTCTCTCTCTCTCTCTCTCTCTCTCTTTCATCTGCAGAAACTCCTGTGTTCTTGTGCTCCTCCTTTCTCATTTTCACCTTGTCTTATTCTTTCTTTAGTTTTGTTACTTTATTTTGATATATTAAAATAATTCTCTCTCTCTCTCTCTCTCTCTCTCTCTCTCTCTCTCTCTCTCTCTCTCTCTCTCTCTCTCTCTCTCTCTCTCTCTCTCTCTCTCTCTCTCTCTCTCTCTCTCTCTCTCTCTCTCTCTCTCTCTCTCCACACATACTACTCATGCACAACCACACTGCAGACTCATCTACCTTAACCTCACCAGTACGCCCCTCCTAGGAATACTTAATCCTACCTTTTGTAATTAGAATAAACGTACAATTATCCAATTACGCCCGTGACGACTTACCTCCGAGGGCTCGCAATGACTGGCAGAACAACGGGAGGCGAAACCGCTAGTGTTTAATAAATGTCCCGTGATTGCATCGGACCGGTCATTAGAGGTGAGTAAGCCCTAACTACTTGATACTGTTACAACTCTATCACCTTCCTCGCCACCTCAATGCCGCCACTTCCCCGTCAGGTGATGAGGCAGACAACACACATCAAGCGGCGCCTCTGGGATCGTCTTCTCAAACTTCCTCGCCTTATCCTTCCTGCTTTTAACATGCTTCAGTGAACGTTATGAGGGTTTTCAAGGGTGTTATGATGCCAGTGATAGCTTAATAAGGCCTGTATCTCAACAACTCGCCATGAGAACCCGTGTAATCATCTCAGTGGCCCTTGAAAATAGTCATCGTGAGGGAGCAAAGCGTTTCAAAATACAGACTCCGGAAGCGACATGTGATCCCAGCTGCGCCTCAACCTGCTAAACCTCCACCTTAACTCAGCTCATCCTGCTCCGCCTCACCTCGCCCTACCCTTCCCCGTGACACCTCCTCCCTGCCACAGCTGCGCCTCGCTTTCTTCCCGTCTTCCTCTGTGGGCTAAAAATACCGCACGTCCCACACCTCATTCCCCAGCCCTTTGTCCCTGCAGCGAACACGTCCTCTGTGCCGCCCGCTCCTCACGCCCCACCAGACGGAGGCGAAGGCGGAGGAAGGGGCTTGCCGGATCCAGTTTCTCATTACGATTCACTTATTCTCCTCATAACCCGGGGTCAGGCCGCCGTCGCCGCCACCGTCGCCGCGCCTTTGATCTCCCGTACCACCGCGACACAAATTTTCGAAGTAATCTGTCGCCGCCTTCACATTTCCTTTTCAGTCGCTACATTATCTTGCGTCCTGTTATGTCTTTGATGGAAAATCTATTATCCGTGACTAACTATTCTATTTTCCATTCCAGTTATTCTTCCCTGCCGACCTCCGACCTTACATGACTTTCAATTCAATTTCAGGAGCCATATTTCTTCAACTATTTCTTTGACTATTTCTGCCTCATACAAAAGCCTCTCTGCGTAAAAGGAAAATGGACTGTGGGACCACACGATTATCAGCCGTAAATCTGTCTCCCCACCAGCGCTCCTCTTACATTACGAGGCGCGAGACTTATTCATCCCGCGAGGAGACCAACAATTTACTTCCGACCCGCTTTTCACTTCCCGCTAACACCACCGACACCCACAAAAGACTCTAAAATAGTGCCAACATCCCCAATACACCCCGAAAACAGACCCCACAAAAAAACAGACCCCCAAAAAGCAGACTACTAAAATAGACACCCGCAAAAAAAAAGTACCCCCAAAAAAATAGATCTTTAAAACAAGACCAGCAAAATAGATCACCACCAAAATAAACTTAACAAAACACTAAAGGAAAAAAAAAATTCTCAAAACACCCGAAGCAAACCCCTAAACTAGATCCCACAAGAGGACCCCTATTCCTTGCCCTATCACGTCCGTACCTACCTTCCCTCCCTTCCCTCCCTCACCTGAATGCACCCCCTCCCCACTCTCCATACATCCCCAGGGGCAGACACAGGGAACGGACCTCACCACACCATAAATTCACTATTCTCCGTTGGCTGCTTTGACGGGAGAGTGACATTGGAAGGCACAACCCCACACGAGCTCTGAATGCTGCCTGAGTAATGGTCCTCAACTCTATTCTCTCCAGAGCAACAATTGCCACTCACGCTGAATTGGGTCCTCTCTCTCTCACTCTCTGTCTCTGTCTCTCTCTCTCTCTCTCTCTCTCGCTCTCCCCATACAAAATAAACCCATAGAGGGACCTTCCATCAATACGTGCCGCGGGAATGTTCGTGTGAGGGGAACTATCTCTCTCTTTTGTTTCTCTCATTGGAGTTTTGTAATATAAAGTTTCACATATATACGCACAAACTTTTTAGTGTCGACTCTTCCTCCTCTCCGATTTCTTTCCTGTTTCCATGCGTCCGTCCCTTCCCTTACATTCCTATTCTCTTACGCTTTTTCTTTTATATTTTGGCTTTATTCACTCCCTGTCTCGCCTCCTCCCTTCACCCTTTCTCTTCCTATTCCCTTCTCCTTTCTCCTCCCCTCAACGCTCCCTTCAGCACCAACTGTCTACTGTCTAGCCCTTCACCTTTCCCCTCAGAGGCTGCCTTCCCCTCTTTCCCCTTTGGTCGGAGTATTCCAGCGTCTCTTTATAAATACTGTGTCAGATGGAACAGGGGATACCTCGCTTGTTTTTTTACATGTAGAATTTTTAATACCTTTGCTCCCAAACCTCCGTCTCTCGGTCTCTCGGTTTCTCAGTCTGTCAGTCTGTCAGTCTCTCTCTCTCTCTCTCTCTCTCTCTCTCTCTCTCTCTCTCTCTCTCTCTCTCTCTCTCTCTCTCTCTCTCTCTCTCTCTCTCTCTCTCTCTCTCTTTCGATAATTCATTTCTTCTTCTTCTTCGACCTCATTCTGTCCATCTTTCATCCTATTTCTTGCTTTTCTCTCTCTCTCTCTCTCTCTCTCTCTCTCTCTCTCTCTCTCTCTCTCTCTCTCTCTCTCTCTCTCTCTCTCTCTCTCTCTCTCTCTCTATTTTCTCACTCGTATATTGGTTTTCCTTTCTGGTTAGTATTTTCTCTCTCCTTTTCTTCGTTTCATTTCCTCACTTCATGTTCATTTGTTACTGCAGAGGTTCATTTCCAGTCTCAGTGTTCATATGTTCACTAGTTTAGAGCTGCCCTCATTTCTCCCTCCTTCCTTATCAGCATTCAATTTTCTCTTGCTTCCTCTCTGTTTCCTCTGATAATTTCCTATTATTTATTTTTCACTAAGCCTTTCATATATTAGCTCATTTCTCACATTATATCAGTATTTCGTGAAGGATTTATCTTACTGTACTTTATTTTTTGTATTATTTTTTTGTCTTTCCTTCCATATTCTTCGCTATTCCTTAGTTCCCCTCTTTATTTATTTATTTACTTCCATCCTGTTTCTCTATCTTTATTTTATTCGCTCTCCACTTTCACTATCTTCCTCCCTTCTCTTCTTATCTCTATTAACTCTTATCTCGTCTTTCTTTTCCTAGTGTTTTCTGAATTCTTTTCCTTAAATACCTTACTTTCTTTCCTCCTTTCTTTCCTTCATTACTTTCTTTCTCACTAAGCCTCCATCATGTCTTCCCATCTTTAATACTCTTCACTTTCCTTCCTATTTCTTTTCTTCTTCATTTTTCCTACCTTTTCTCCTCAATATTTCTTCCTTCGTTCTCATTTATTTTCTTACACCCCACACTACTATACAAACATCTTTAATATTCTCTCTTCACTTTCCCTTCTATTTCCTTTCTTCATTTTTCCTCCCTTTCTTCTCAATATTTCTTCTTTCGTTCACATTTTTTTTTCTTTCACCCCACACTACTACACAAAAACCTAATCACTTTCAACATCTTCCCGTCTTTAGTATACTCTCGCGTTTCTCCTTCTCCTCTTTCAAATTTTTTTTATCTTTCTTTCTTGTTTCCATTGAACATTAAAACCCTCCTTTTATTTTTTCCATTTTCCCATGTCTAATTCAACATAATTTCTCGTCCCACTGTAATTCATTCTTTTCTGATTTTACTCTTTAATTAAAACTCTCCATTTCTCTATTTTCTTGCCAGTTTGCACACTTTCCCTTCTCACTCCATCTTTTATTTCTAACCCTATTCTTCCTTTCCACCTTTCCTTCATTACTACTCCCTCCTTCCACTCCTTTCTCCTACCCCTTCTACTCTCAATCCTTCCTCTCTTTCATTACTACTCCCTCTCAGCCCTCCTTCATCGTCATCTCGGCCACACGACTAAAGGGACACGCCCATTTATTTCAGAGCGTCTCCATATTAGCATGAGGCAACTAATGGACAGCCCCATTTTACAGCATTAGGCCAGACCATCAGATAAGGGGAGCGGCGGGGTGCGTTAGGGCCCGCTGAGCTACTGAACACACAGGGAAGAATAGCTCTCAGTCTTATCTGGAAATGGATATTATGTACCTATGTGTTTATTATGGATTAAATTATTATGTTATCTCTCTCTCTCTCTCTCTCTCTCTCTCTCTCTCTCTCTCTCTCTCTCTCTCTCTCTCTCTCTCTCTGACTTTTGTTTTTCTAGTGGTGTGTGTGTGTGTGTGTAAGTAAGTAATTCACCACGGTTGTCTACTGGTTACCCAGCCAGCCTTCCCCATTACGGAGCGAGCTGAGAGCTCATAGCCGATCTTCAGGTAGGACTGAGACCACAACACATTCCACACACCGAGAAAGCGAGGCCACAACCCCTCGAGTTACATCCCGTACCTATTTACTGCTAGGTGAACAGGCGCCACACATTAAGAGGCTTGCCCATTTGCCTTGCCGCGCCCGGGACTCGAACCCGGCCCCATTCGGTTGTGAGCCGAGTGTGCTAACCACTACACTACGCGGTGTGTGTGTGTGTGTGTGTGTGTGTGTGTGTGTGTGTGTGTGTGTGTGTGTGCGTGTGTGTGTGTGTTTAAGTACATGCACACACACACACACACACACACACACACACACACACACACACACACACACACACACACACACACACACACACACACACCATGAAAGGGGGAAAAATACACCTAAAGCGCTTGATATTTGTCTGGCTTGAAACGTTAAATAAATCTCAAATCAATAGTATTTAGGGGAAAAGAAGGAAAAACGCACTACCACCACCACCACCACCACCACTAGATACCCAAACAATACTATACAATTTCCTTCCATCCCTTACCCTCTCACTCTCTCACTCTCTCCCTCTCACTCACTCTCTCCTCAGTTATTATTCCGTATGGGTTGAGTATTGATGACTCTTTCAAGTACCCCATCTCTCAGCGGCACCAGACAGACACTCTTCATCAATATACCTGACAATGCTCCCCAAGAAATAAACCACACACTTTTTTTCTCAGACCAGGTACGCGTGGACTCGGGTGTCTCAGGTGTGGCAAAGAGACAGGGGGCAATGAACAGCATCTTTCTTTACCACTCCCACCGTCTCCACCCTCCCCATCGCCGCTAATACGGTGAAAAACAGAGGAAATGAAGATGAGGGCTGGCGCACGGAAGGGTTCTCTCTCTCTCTCTCTCTCTCTCTCCCTCTCTTAAGTTGCAGGTGAGGTCGTCAGGAGTGGAATGGCCAGGGCAGGGAGGGAGGGAGAAGGGAGTGTGTAAGGACGGGAGTACATGAGGTGTTAGAGCAGAACAAGAGATGGGAGGAATGGGTGTTTTTTTTTTTTTCTTTTCAGACGGTACCAGGAGTGGAGGAAGAATTGTGCGGTGGTGTTGTGAGAAAGTGTTTTGTGAGGAGAGAGAGTGAATGTTTTGAAAGGAGAGATGGAGGAGGAGGAGGAGGAGGAGGAGGAGGAGGAGGAGGAGGAGGAGGAGGAGGAGGAGGAGGAGGAGGAGGAGGAGGAGGAGGAGGAGGAGGAGGAGGAATTGTGAGGGAAGTGTATGTTTTCAGAGAAGAAGAAAAGTGGAAGCCTTCAGGAAAAAAAATGAAACGCGTGGCTGGAAAGTCGAAATTTCGGACGAAGAAAAAAAGATTGAAGAGGCAGCGACATTAAAGCTAAGATGCGGCAGGAGGGAGTAGTGAGGAGACCACGAGAGAGACACAGAGGCCATAAGGAAACAGGTAAGGAGCAGGTGAAGATATACAGGAGGCTAGACTCTTAAACTGAAGGCGACGAAGGAGAAACAAATGAAGACATGCAAAGATTTTCACTTAACGATACAGGTGATGGTCTACTGGGCGCCCCATCACTCTTCACCTCGTCCCTCCCTTCCCCTTCCTTTCCTTCCCTTCCCCGCCCTTCCAGCCCTTCCTCTTCCTTCCGCCCTGCCCTCCGCCACGCCCCCACGCCTCCCACCGTGCGGGGAATGGCGCCCACAAGGTAATCACCACTACTAGTTTACGAGCGGGAGGATATTAAAAAAATTCCGCCACGTACAGAAAATCAAGGGAAGGAAGGTAAGAGGGAAGGAGGAAAAACACTGAAGAGGAACATGCGGTAAAGTCAATTAAGGGTAGGGAGAGTAAATGAGTGAGAGGAAAAACAAAAAAGGCGAGGAAAATTCTGTGTTATTATGTGCTTGCTCAAATGGAATTACGTGAATAGATAATAAAAGTAAGTGAAGGGAGAAGACGAGAGAGAGAGAGAGAGAGAGAGAGGGGGGGGCGAGGGACAGGAGAAGTGCTCAATAAGTAACTGATAAATTAAATAAGCGAGAAGTAAAGAAATAGAGGAATGTAAAGACGGGGATGGTTAATGGAAGGATATTTAGGAAGAATAGAAAAATATATGAAGGAAGAGAATGAAAATGGGGGAAAGATAAGAAGAAAGAGGAAGAAGAAGAAGAAGAAGAAGAAGAAGAAGAAGAAGAAGAAGGAGAAGAAGAAGAAGAAGAAGAGAGAAGAAGAAGAAGAAGAAGAAGAAGAAGAAGAAGAAGAAGAAGAAAGAAGAAGAAGAAGAAGAAGAAGAAGAAGAAGGAGAAGAAGAAGAGAAGAAGAAGAAGAAGAAGGAAGAAGAAGAAGAAGAAGAAGAAGAAGAAGAAGAAGAAGAAGAAGAAGAAGAGAGAAGAAGAAGAAGAAGAAGAAGAAGAAGAAGAAGAAGAAGAAGAAGAAGAAGAAGAAGAAGAAGAAGAAGAAGAAGAAGAAGAAGAAGAAGAAGGAAAGAACAACACCACCCCCCACCATTACCACCACCACCACCACCACCACCACCACCACCACCACCAAAAAGAATAAGGACCAGAAGAACAAGAACATAAACAAGAAAATACGACGACAGGAATGATCACGGGAATGAAGACAAGGCAGCTGTGGGACAGAGGGAAAAGAACACAACAAGAACAAAACTACAACAAACAAGCATACACACACACACACACACACACACACACACACACACACACACACACACACAAATACACCACCACGGAACTACATCTCAAAAAAAAAAAAAGATACACAGGTTCAGGTGGCGAGGAAGGGAAATTTGAAAGGGAGGAAAGGTGACGCGGGAAGACAAGAGTAGGCATGAAGAACTTACTTTATGGAGAGTGGCAGGGGGCGGCGTTGCGAGGGGGAGCAGCTGGCGACTTGGGAGTTGATGAGGCAGTTAAGGGGTCGAAAAATAGGTGATTGTTAGGGCAGGAGGGCGCGCGAGGGGCAGCTAAAAGCCCTTATCATAAATAACATCTGTCGGCGTGAGGGACGAGAGAGTGTGTAGTGTTTATGAGGAAAACATTTCAATCTGATTTTTCTTTCTTTTTTCGGCTGGTCGTGTGTGTGTGTGTGTGTGTGTGTGTGTGTGTGTGTAGGTAGTACAGATTATGCATCAACGTGAGTGCTTCTTTTTTGTTTCATTTTGTAATGGGAGGGAAAAAACAAGCGAGTGTTTTCGAAGCTTTCATGATGAATTAAAATACACACACACACTGACAGACAAGTACAGTACATATATATACATGAGTGATTTCGCTCGTACGTAATCATACACACATACACACACACACACACACACACACACACACACACACACACACACACACACACACACACACACACACACACACACACACACACACACACACACACACACACACACACACACACACACACACACACACACACACACACACACACACACACAGAGTTGCGAAAAGACTACTGGGATTTAAGATTCAAAATTTAACAGTTTTTTTTTTATATATTTCAACAGTGGTGGTGGTGGTGGTGGTGGTGGTGGTGGTGGTGGTGGTGGTGGATGCATGTTCTACCTTCCGCATAATACAATGAGAATATATTACTTAAACTTTATCATACTTCCTCATCATTCCTGCCACACCCACTAACTTACTAAAAGCATAAACCACCTTCCCTCCTCCTCTTCTTCCTGCTCCTCCTCCTCCTCCTCCTCCTCCTCCTCCTCCTCCTCCTCCTCCTCCTCCTCCTATGCAAACGGTAGTCTAAAAAAAAACAACCCCTTCTCAAGTCTGAACTCTCTGAATGCATTTACTAATTATTCCCCTTCTCCACTTCGCAGTTCCTCCTTATTCTTCCACTTTCCCGACGTTGTGATTTCTCGCATACATAATTCATCCACTCCCAGGGACCCTCTCTTTACCTTCTCCACTCCCTAATGTCCCTGTCCAGTCACTCAGAAGATTACCTCCACCTAAGCTTCTTTCCACATAAGCATCCTTCACTGACTCTTACAAATACACAAGGACGTTGGCGACACACAGACATACACACACCACGCAGAGACAGAATAGATTTAAGAAGGTTTAAGGGAAACGCTGATGGAAGACGCAGAGACAAAGGATAAGAGAATGAGTATGGCATGGAAAGGTGTTGATGGCAGATAGAGAGATGAACTAGGATAAAAGAATGGGTGGGTAAACTGTGCGTCTGTGCGTGATATATACACGCAAAACATAAAGCAAGGTCAAAGAATGTAAAGAAAATGCATAAGGTGAGACTGGGAAGTTAAAATAATGCTAGAATTGAATAATGTAATAAGTCTAGGCAAAAAAATAAAAGCAAGATAAGTTTCATTGTCGTAGTCTAGAATAAAATGGACAGCGGACAGAGAGAGTAGGGATAAGAAGGAGCTCTTTGTCCTTTAGTGAACGCACAGTGATAGTGAGTAAGGACACAGTAGTAGATAGTGGTTGACAGAAATGGGTGAGACAGTAATTGAATAACTGAGATGTGCAGAGGAGGAAAGAAAGAAAGAAAGAAAGAAAGAAAGAAAGAAAGAAAGAAAGAGAGAAAGATTGAATGAACGGAAACCAACAAGAAATAGTAGGACAGATGTACAGATAGATGGACGAAAAGAATTAAGGAAGAAAGGCAGGAAGAAATAAAGGAAGAACGATGGAAAGTATGGCAAATAAGGTATCGGGTAGCAAATCATGAACGAATCCTAAACTTCTGCAGCTTCAGACGAAAGACGAGTTTGAGAAAATAATCTTTAGAGACCTTCGTGATATGCATAACTTTAATCTAATCAAATGAAAGAGAGAGAGAGAGAGAGAGAGAGAGAGAGAGAGATTCGTAACTCTGGTCTATAAACTTGAATGTTTTAAAAGGAGCGTAAGTAATAGAGAAAGAGTAAGGATAAAACTCACAACTAAATTTACAAGCGATAAACTAGGGATGATACATTTTTTTTCCTCCCTCTTCGCAAAAATTTATTGCACAATACATTCTTCCAGAACTTCAAGGCGACACATAATATACATAATATGATGGCTGAGAACGGATCTTAGTGGCGTGAAGTGCTGAGCTGAACTTGTAGGAGAGTTTAGGAGTCATATACAGATGTGGTCAAAAGGCGAGTCACCTCATACACTCCCTTCCTCTGTGCTGTGTTGTCTTCCTCAATCTTACGTCCTCTCATCTGCTGGCAGTCTCACAAAACCCGATAACTGGGGAATTTTCTGAACACAACAGGACTTGATATTGAAAGAAAACTTTATTCTTTGTATTCTTCAATCTTACGTCGTCTCTTATGTTGGCAATCTCACAAAACCGATAATTGATGTATTCTCAAAGCACCACTAATATTGAAGGAAAACTCTGCTTTTTGTGTTCTTCAATCTTACATCCTCTTATCTCCTGGCAACTAGTGGATTCTCTCAGTACATTAATATTGAGGAAAAAACGTTAGAAAAAGTATAGATTAGTGTTTTTGTTGCTTTACTCTCGATTCTATCCAACGGCAAGAGTGGCATATTCTAATCACACTAATTTAATACTGAGAGAAAGCGTTGAACCAAAATATAAATCAGTGCATTTGTTACTCTATTTTTTTTATCATAGCTATCAGACGACACGAGCGATATGAGGACAGAAAACTAAGAGAAAATATATACCAAGAAATTCTGTTGGTATAATCGTTACTTTCACCTAAATTTCCTCGGCGTATTTACCTCAACAATGTACGAGTCTGCCCTAAAGATACCTGCTCAACAACCTTGTAAATTCCTGCATATATTACATTACCAACACTTAGCATTATTTTCCCTTGCTTATAATACCCATTAAATTCTAAGCTAAACACGCCCGCTCTAAAACTTTACTCCATGGCCTCGGCTGCTGGGAACACCAAGGAACACGGGAATGCGAGTCAGTAGAGTGCGTGTGTTCCTTAATTCTTCAGCAGTAATTTAACCTAACGTAATATAACCTGACATAGAATAACAAAAACATGACACCATATAAAATGATGAAACTTATTTTGACAGAATAACATAAATAAAAATAACGTATAATAATTTAGCCTAATATAATTTAATATAACATGAACGTAAAATAAGATAATGTAAGGCAAAGTAGCTTAACGTTACCTCTCTTAACTTAATAATAAACGGAACATAACCTAACCTAACTTAATCTGAGTTAACATCGCATCATATGAACATAAAAATATATAATACATTGCAGCGTGACCTAACTTAAGCTACCCCCACATGGAACTCTTGCACCTGCAGCGGCAAGGCTTACCAACTTGAGAAAGAAGGAAATGTGAACTGTTATTTCAAGCCTCAAGCCATAAAGTGCAGCGGTAACTTTTCCACTTAACTCAGTTCCCGACATTTGTGTTTATACGCAGTTTGCACCGAGGCTTTGTGGTCAACTTTTTTTCACTTTTGATATCGTTGAGCAATTTTGGGAGAGCGTGATGGTTTTGGTGTTCATTTCAATATTTTCTTTGTTTTTATTTTGCTGCAAATGGAGATATGAACGCATGACCTCAGAAGCATTTTTACCTTATTGATTTATAGGATAAGATAAAGAAATTAAAATAAGCACCTTCATCATACTGTTTGCGGTTGGGAACTGAACCAAAACTTCTCATGACTAAAAAAATAACCTAGCGCCCAACGTGGGGCTCGAACCCACGACCCCGAGATTAAGAGTCTCGTGCTCTACCGACTGAGCTAGCCGGGCTGTATATTGTTCATGAAAAGTAGTAGAGTGCTTTTCAGAGCGCCTATAATTACACATTTCTAAACATTTGCTGGTTTTGATATTTCAATTATTGCCAGTCTATATCCACATCAGTTTCCCGTCCAAATCAGATCCACTTGATTCGACAGATAGCTCTGAATATGAACTAATTCCCATTCCTCCTCCATGAATAGGATGGAGTGTAGCCATGGGGTAGGGATGCAAAGAGGAGAGAGAGGAGAGGGGAGAGAGCCACCCCTTGCCTATCAACTATCAACACCGCACCACCCCCCCACCTGCTCCCCGGGGACTGATAGCCACACGTTGCTTTTCACTCGTGTTGATTAATGCTGCCAATCTTTAATGTGGTGATGAACGACGGACTCACTGCGGCGCGGCGATAAAAACGGCCGGCACTCGCTCTTCATTGACGCTTTCTACGAGTACCACCGGCGATTAGGAGGCCAGTGTGCTGCATGCCAAGCTGATAACCGACCACTGCTGCTGCACGTGTCCCGTCATCGCTCCTGCTGCTGCTCCCGGTGCTGACTGGCTCTCCACGCACTGCCGCTCATCCATCAACGCGACCTCAATACCAGCAACCACTGTGATATATTTCAGGGATATTGGAGAGGGTTACAAGACAGGCGGGTCACGCGAGGTTTTGTCTGGTACTTGGGAGCAACACGAGTGACAACCTTACCTGCCTCGGACAAGCAGCCACCCAGCACCTACCGCCGCCAGCCTTTACGGGAGAGAAGACCTCAAAAATTCCCTGTCTAACTGGATTCCCGTCTATAGCAAAGGTGCCAGAGGTAATGGAGAGGATGTGTGTGCAGTGAGAGAGACACACACACATACACTCCCACACATTGCAAATACTCCTACATACATACCTACCCGCATATAGCACCACCACCCAGTACCCGCACACTCCCGCTACACACCGCAAGATTGAAAAGATTGAAAGATAGCGTAGGAATGAAAAAATAAAAAAGAAACGGCCCGCAAATCAAACCTTGTCCTCCGCGTGAACCTGAGTAAAGAAAAAAAGAGAAAAAGAAAAAAAACGACGCTACTCATATAATTTATCATTCCTTCTCTCGCATCATGGAAAGGAGGAGCTTACCATAAACAGTGTGTGTGTGTGTGTGTGTGTGTGTGTGTGTGTGCGAGGGAACTGTTACTATTGTTATTGTTGTTGTTGTTGTTGTTGTTGATGCTATTGTTGTTGTTGTTATAATTGTTCGTGCTTTTGTTGTTGTACCACTGAAAAATCATTCCTGCAACTTTCGCTTTGTTGTGGCTAATAGGATACCAATCACTCTACCTATCCATCTATCTATCCACGTGCCTTATATGTCGATCTATCTACTTGCCTATGTATTTATCTATCTATGTATCTAGCATCCATGATATGTGTGTGTGTGTGTGTGTGTGTGTGTGTGTGTGTGTGTGTGTGTGTGTGTGTGTGTGTGTGTGTGTGTGTGTGTGTGTGTGTGTGTGTGTGTGTGTGTGTGTGTGTGTGTGTGTGTGTGTGTGTGTGTGTGTGCAAGTAGTAAGACATACGTACTTACACTCAAGTCAGCCTATAAATTGATAAAGCCCATAACAGGTTAGGCTCATCTCGCACTTGGGAACGACTCAAAGCTTATCTGTGGATGGAATCACTAATACAACTTGCGTACACCATTAACTTAACCTCATTCATTACCGAGCCCTGATTTACATCCTTAAGCGCAGGAATCCTATTAATGAAACTATCCTCCCTTTTAATTTACTTCCGCGGTCTTGTATGTATGTGTGTGTGTGTGTGCGTGTGTATATCTCCACGTATTTATTCTTGGGTATAAACAACATGGTTTTTACTCACAGATATATCACGAGGGAAGCTTCTCGAGGCTTTCCAGGGGATCAGGAGACTCACTAACTCACCTGAGGGAGAAAGAAAATGGTACATGTGAGACCAAATGAATACGTGACAAACAAGAAGGAAAGGTATAGAGTAAATATTGACATACAAAAGAAATAAGAATAGCAATAATAGTACACTACATAAAAGATGTTAATAAAGAAAGAGAAAAACAAGATTAGCAATAATAGTATGAAAAGTAAAATAGAGGGAAGAGTAAACAGAATACTAAAACAGTCTGAATAAAGAAAGAGAAAGAATAGATAGATAAAGATTGAAGAAAAAAAACAATAAGACAATGATATTATAAATAAGTCAAACAAAAGGAAAAATAAACCAAAAAAAAAAAAAAGGAAATAAACACAAAGAGAAAGATTTGTTCAAACTAAAAAACATAAAAAGATAAACTAGAAAAATAAATTAATAAATAAACAAATAAAATATAACAATGCTACTTCTACAAAAGCAAGAAAAAGAAAGAAAACATGAGAAGCAGAACATAAAAATAATAATACTATCACTCTTATTACTATTACTACTATTACCATTATCATTATCATTACTATTACACCTTTAGAGACGGCTCAGGTAGATTCAGGGCGCTTAGTACCTGGAGGTGAGGATGGAGGAAAGGTAAGGATATGAGGACAGGTAAGGATTCCTCTCCCTTTCCTTTTACATACACACACAAAGCACACCTGCAGAATAGAGGAACCTGAAGAGAATTGAGATTAACCTAGCTCTCTCTCTCTCTCTCTCTCTCTCTCTCTCTCTCTCTCTCTCTCTCTCTCTCTCTCTCTCTCTCTCTCTCTCTCTCTCTCTCTTACTATCTCATTTATAAAGGTATCAATTATATCACCATTTAATTTTCTTTATATCTATCTAATCACGAATCTTTCTATACTGGTTCATTTATGGTCATTTATCATAGTATTAATTATCCAACTATCTACCTTTCATATCCATGTGTTTATTTTGTCTACCTGTCTATCTATCTACCTACTATCTATCTATCTATCTATCTATCTATCTATCCCAACCTGCCAGGCAAACAAAACAAGACAAGAGAAAATGAAACGCACACAGGATAGCCATTACCGACATGATAGAAAAAAAAAACAATGAAGAACAGATAAATAAAACACCTCGACAAAGTATCGTGATAAATAAATAAATAAGAATTAATACGTAAACAAATACGAGCATTACAGAAGCAGTCAGAGAAAAACAAACAGGCAAAGTATCGCAATGTAAACACACGCGTGAGGCAATGTGTTAACAAATCTGGGCATAACAAAAATAGACATGAGGGAAACTGCCAAACAAGCCGACAAATCACTTATTGCTGCTGCTTTTAAGATAATTACAGGGCTGAGGGCACAGTCATTAAATCGCTGTCCCCCGACGAATTTCATTAAAAGCCTCTCGGTCCACATCCGCGTGACCCTGCAGAGAGAGAGAGAGAGAGAGAGAGAGAGAGAGAGAGAGAGAGAGAGAGAGAGAGAGAGAGAGAGAGAGAGAGAGAGAGAGAGAGAGACTTATGAGAAGTAGACATCTATAAAAGCAATACGAGTGAGATGAAAAGAGAAGTAAAGAATAGAAAGAAAGACGTTAATGGAACCAATGAGGTCTAGGATAAATGTATCAGAAGAGAGAGAGAGAGAGAGAGAGAGAGAGAGAGAGAGAGAGAGAGAGAGAGAGAGAGAGGAGAGGGGGTGGGGAACGGGAATCAATTTGTGGGCGATCGTGTAAAGCTCGTTGATAATAAAATTAGTAGAGTCGCAGGGCGTAAATCAGTCCCGTGTAAACAGGGTCTTCCATTTTTATGTGGGGGCGTGGCGCCGCCTGACAAGCCACATAAATATTGCTCCAGTACATCACCGCCGCGCCGCCCACCGACACTAAAATTAGGGAGCGACACTGTCCGTCTTGAGGTGAGCCAAGTTAAGGTAGCGTCGCGCACACTGGCTGGAGCTTCTCGCGACCCATGTCTGTCTAATGTTTAGTCTCCTGTAGAGTGGCGACTCATTTTTCAGCGCACACTAGAAAGTTCAAGAAAGTTCATGCACTCTTATGTTTAGATTTCATTCTCGTAAAAAAATATTAAAATAAGAACAGATAAAAGACGATGTCTTTACACTTACATAAAGAATCGTGTTTGACCAATCCCCCAAAAAAGTGGTTCGTTTACCTTCATGTCTTGTGTATCTAAAGTGAGAGGATGACTCGAGCAGCTGAGGCGGAGCAGGATCCTCCTTGTCCTCTCTTGCCGGCCACCAGGCGAGCAGGTGCCCGAGGCTGCCGTGTCAACAGAAACATTAATATTCCCCAAAACAGTGAATAAGGAATGGAATATAGATGGACCAGGCCTGAGCCGTATTCCGCCCCTTGGGCGCCGCCCTTCACAAGGGGAGGTTGGGGAGGTATTCATATCTCTCTCTTTCCCCCCACGGGACCTACACCCCCTCCTCCCCCGTCTCCCTGCCGAGCAAACAGAGATGAGATGTAATATGAAGTTCTCCGCTATTACTTTCTTCAGTAAACTTGACTCTGTCCGCGGGCTGTCCAGGAAATTTTTATGTGTTATTGAATTCGTGGAAATGATTAACCTAGGAATGAGAATGAGTTGCATGTATAGTTCTAGTAAACAACATGGTGCGCTTCACGTTAGGCACAGCATCACATTTGCCTGGAGCAGGAGGGTAAATACCTGTGGCATGGGTGAACCACAGCCTGGCGTGTTCTCCCCCGCAACGCTCCCTAAAGGAACACTAATTTGTAATAAACAACCGAAACTAGTAATTTTCTGAGGACTTATCCTGTTCATTAGATTTCAATTATCTATCAAGCGCTTTACGATCACCAGATAATGGTTGAGTGCACTTACGAGGAGGTGCGCCACGCACGGCTAGGCGAGGAATACACGCGCATATAATACGACGGAAATATAGACAAATAAACATTTGAATAAATATGAGCAAGTTATGTAAATTCTTCCTCGTGCAGGTCAGCTTCAAAATATGAAGTAAAATCTGAAGCCCCAGGCGGTACCGCCAGTGATGCCATACCAGCGTGACACTCTCAATGGCGTCACAATCTGTACTGCACATCACCACGCCACCACGCAACCAGGCCGCCACGCTCTAAACAAGGCCGAGATGAGGCGCCGCGGCTCAAGGGTGCGGGAGGGTCGCCCACTGACATCATTCACTTTTCACAATGGCGTTTTCTATTTGCCCGTATCTCATAAATGGGTTATAAATTATCCCCTAAGGCTGGGCGTCCCCTCAGCCTGTGGAGATCGATGGTCGGGGCAGGCCAAGGCGAGCACCTCTCGGGCCGCGGCGCTCCCTGCCTCCCTGCCTCCCTGCCTCTTTGGGGGTCAAAGCGATGACCTGAAGAACTCTGGAAACTTTGGACACCTGCCAGAGCTCAACTCGACCACTCCTCGTTTATGTGGACAACTCAGGTAGAAACCCGTCCAAACATAACATATCGGACAAGCTCCTCTGAATAACTTATTGAAAATTAATGCATAGTATTACAGACGCTATTGGCTTCATCTTTCGAGGTGGTGCTGCAAGATGTGCGTACAGGGAGTTAATAATTTTATCTACTTTTCTCGAAGATATATGTCGCAGATTAATCAAGACGGAACACATCACTTATTTTCTTCCTAATCCACTTGACGTTCACAATTAATCGAATGAAACTCCAGGGAGACATTTAAATCACGTACAGTACTCACACCACCCGACACATCAGACTCCTCCTTGTTAATCATTGTCAGAGATGAGCACCCAGGTAAGGCCAGGTTAAGACTTAGACCCGCCACATCCCACGCCGCCACAGGAGTCACAGGAACCCCGCAGGGCGCTACTCCTCCTCCATTACCGCCCCGAAACGAGACCGCATAACTTTATCATTACTCAAAAACCACAAGGAAAGGATTTATACACACAGGAGAGTAAATGTGGTATGTATTATGTATATGCGTTCGTGTGTGTGTGTGTGTGTGTGTGTGTGTCGCTGGGTTTGCGATACGCCCGACGCCGAAAAATACTGCTGTCGGCAAAATTGGACGTCGCATATTGCATTTCTTGATCAATCGACGCTGAAAGGCTGGGCACGGCAGAGGTCCACAGGGACGACCACCGCCTCCTCCTCCTCCTCCTCCTCCTCCTCCTCCTCCTCCTCCTCCACTCCTCTTATCTTCTTTTGGATTCATTATTTTTCATGCTCTCAATATTTCTCTCTCTCTCTCTCTCTCTCTCTCTCTCTCTCTCTCTCTCTCTCTGTTATCTAATCAAGTATCTATCGTATCTTCCATATCAATAACCACGTCTTCCCTTCCTTTTTTCCTTTTTTTCCTCTGTGCCTTCAGATTTTCCTTTTTCCTTCCTCCTTGTGTATCACTTCTCTCACATCAAATACAAAACTGTCTTTTCTCTCTTTCTTCTTTCCTTCTTCTTCATATCCGAGAAGAATTAACTCCCTCACACCTCCTCCTCCTCTTCCTCTTCCTCTTCCTCCTACTTCTCCTCCTCGTCTGTGTTCATTACTCCCCCAGCAAACAGAGAACCCGGCCACCCTTTTCTATACTCACGCTACACTGACGCACCACTTTAATACCTCACGCTGACTAATGGACAAACATCACTCAGGCGTTGGCGGTTCTCACGGAGGAGAGCAAGATGTGAGAGGACGACCCATGCAGACGACCCACACCTCCTCCACTCTACTTGAAAGAGAGAGAGAGAGAGAGAGAGAGGCGGAGGTGAAGGGAGCAGCGGATCGGGATGCTGTCTAGGATGTAAAAATACTTCGCCCAACGTGGGGCTCGAACCCACGACCCCGAGATTAAGAGTCTCGTGCTCTACCGACTGAGCTAGCCGGGCTGATATTAGACAAGTGAAAAAGAAATAAAAGAGAGAGAAAGAGAGAGTGTGTGTATCATAACCAGCTGTGAGTTACCGATGTGACATGACCATCTAACAAAAAAAAATAATTATAATTAAAGCCCGCCATTAATCTCAAGCAGCAAATCAGAGCCGCAGCGTCAGGTCCCTTGGTTCAGGCAGTACACACACACACACACACACACACACACACACACACACACACACACACACACACAGTCCAGGGTTGCCAGCTCTATCAAGGGTCCCTGATAAGCTTGTCCACCTGCGTGCGTCTCTCATAAACCACCGCCTTCTGTACCTGTTTCTTCTCACTCCCGCACGTCTTCGCTTCCCTGCACCGCCCTAAAAAGAAAAAATATAGCAACTCCCTCCTCCTTTTTCATCTCGGCTGTCTATTCATCTAATTTAACAATGAAAAAACTCACACAAGTATAAGCCGGGCTGGCATCACAACGTCATATTGGTTCTCCTTATCAGTCTGACAAACACGCCCCGGATGGCGGACAATAGCCATTCTTGCTGCCTCAGTTTGTAAACATGCTCTCAAAGTTACTATCAAATATAAGACGCCCAGCCCACATCCCTCCCTCCTGCCCTTCCCTGCTCCTGCTGCTCAGTGGGGGAGGTCCCTTCGCTTGCTGTACTACCTCGCCGGGCGCCACCACTACCAGTTTCAATCAGCAGAAGTCCCCGGAGGAGCTGGGCGGCGGCGCTAAGTAATAAGTGGGGACCCGTTGGCCTCTTCAGCTTCCCACTCGGTCATGCGCGAGGAGGAGAACCGGTCCGAGTACTATTGGTGGCCCTTGGAGGTGCTCTACATCATTCTACTCTTGGAAGAGAGAGAGAGAGAGAGAGAGAGAGAGAGAGAGAGAGAGAGAGAGAGAGAGAGACCCCCAATGCACTATACACACTCTCCGCTTTAAGTCATGTGTTTATAGAGAACCACGAACTTCATCTCTTAAAAAACCGCGGCAGGAAGAACGAGAAAGTGAGGAAGAACAAGACAATAGAGACACTACAACTCCCACTACTGTTTTTCCTTCCTACTTTTATTTTCGCCTGCCTTCCGGGAAGCAATGGAGGGGGCAACTGGAGCATACGAAAATGTACAGAGGAGGAGCGCAAAGAATAATAGAGGAGCATACTTGTAATTGAAAGGTGAGGAGGGTAAAGGTGGGGCAAGAGAAAAGGAAAAGGAGGTCTTAGCGGGAGGAAAGTGGGGAGGGAAAAGGAAGAAAATGGAAGGACACGGGGCGGTAAAAGAGTGTAAGGGACAAGTAGGGAAGGTGAGGAGATGGCAAACAACGTTGACGGACAAATAAAACACTCCAATTTGGTCTGGTCTCTCTCCTTCTCTCTCTCTCTTTCTCTTTCATTCTTTCACTCTTTCCCGCCGACCTAAGAGGGAGCCGCTCTCGCCCCTATTCCCCTAACAGACACACACACACACACACACACACATTACACCTAACCACCACACACCAGCACAACATATACCTTCCACCCCTTTCTTCGTCACACTACAAAGAGAAACTAAAGGTGAATAGAATTAGTACACAAATCCTAATACTTTTCAGTGTCATTATACAAACACAAAACGTCACCAAGGTAAACACAAGAAACAAAGGCCACAATTGTTTCCTTTCACGTAAAAATTCATTGATTAGAGGAACAGCAAACACAGAAATGGCGTGACGGAAAGATCTTACACATCACTACGTATTTTTCCTTCTCTTTCTTTCCTCTCCATTATTTTCCGGGAGGTAAAACAAACCATGCCTTCCATCTAAGCGTCAATATTTCTCCCCTATCATTTACATTCGTGCGTATTGTTACGGGAGCGCAAAGGAACATTTAGGAGGAAGATATAAAAAAGCAGCTCGCCTTTCGTCCTTTCTAAGGCTGTTTGTGATAAGCTGTACTATCTAATCATTTGTAAGAAGTGAAGGATAAAGAGAAAAGATAACCTATGACAAAGTGAGTGGGTCAAGAAAGAAAATGGAAATCTGGTTGGCATCTTTAATCAAATAATGAAAAAACGGTACTAGTATGAAATTGTGGTATATTAATAAGCTTTTATTCCTATTAACAAGCCATTAATTTTTCATTTTACATATGAGTACCTAGAATTGTTACAGGATTAAGTGAATTCAGAAGAAAAAGCAAATCAACGCAGCGCCATTTATGTACAACGATGATATGATTTTTTTAGAGCACAAAATTATGGTAAATGAATGAGAAGTTCTTTCTATTTACAAGCCATTTTTTGTACGAGTAGCCAACATTGCTATAGAAATAAACGACTTCAGAAGAAAACATCCCAGTGACTTAGATTTCCAAGGATTAAAAACGACAAAAGCGCAGAATTATACCACGTTAATGAGTTGTGACCTCCAAGCACAAATCTTTTCTTTTTTCACACACGAGTACCAAGTATTGCTATAAGACTTAGTTCAAAAGAAAACGTAAATCTTTTGAGAGTCTTTGATTTAAAAGAATGAAAAACGATGTCGATACGGAACATAAAGGATCGCGTTTCACTTTTGAGCGTTTGAGCGTTTAGCGTGCCGGGGGAGGAGAGGCGTGGCGTGGCGCGGGGGAATCAGGGGCCGAGGAGCGTCGATAAGGAAGCAACTAATTAATCGGTGAATTATTAAGGAGATGCACGAGTGAAGGAAGGTTCGTCTCTAATATTCGATAATAATTGGCAGCTTTCAACAGTAAATTTTGTCCTATTCTTGGAAAATGGTCGGCCAGTCAAGAACGATTAGGAGCTTTAGCGAAATTCCTCTCTCTCTCTCTCTCTCTCTCTCTCTCTCTCTCTCTCTCTCTCTCTCTCTCTCTCTCTCTCTCTCTTGGCTGTGCTTTAAAAAGAAACTCTTCTTTCAATCTCTATTAAATCCTCTTTGCGAGTTTTCTTCAGAATTCTTGATGCTAACAAACCACGAACTTGCACTATACATAGCCATATAATTACGAAGACACACACACACACACACACACACACACACACACACACACACACACACACACACACACACACACACACACACACACACACACACACACACACACACAGAAGGAGGCATGACCCGTGAATAACGAAATGAAGCACATCCCTCCATTAAGGAGACTCTGAATAGGAGGGAGGGATGTGGAAATGCAGGGAGAAACTGAGGAAGGAGAGAAGTGAGACGAAAAAAACGAGGAAGAGGAAAAAGGAGGAAAAAAAAGTAGAGAAGGAGCATTTTTCACATCCATTTCTGCACATTTCTCCCCACTAACACATCTAATTTCCTACCCTTTCCTCTCAAACTCAACTTCTTAGCCTTCCCTCCCTTTCTCACCATCCATAACCTCCCTTGCCTTACCCTTAATCACGCCACTATGCCTGGTAACATCGTATCAAAGAGGCGGCTCGATACTGCTCTTAATTAGATCATTTGGGGCATAAAGAGGGATTCCCCAAAACGGGACGAGACGGGAATTGGTCGCTACCTTTGTTGGCGGCGGTGTGGCCAGACTGTGGATGGTTGTGATGCGGGAGGTGTGGCTGGCGGCGTGGCGGCCTAGATGAGTTTGCTGGTGAAAGGGTGAAGTGTGTGTGCGTGTGATTAAGAGGAAGAAAGAGGTTGCAGATAGGGATGGAGAAGGGCAGGGGTGAGATTGGAGGAGACAGATAGGGAAGGAGAAAAATAAAAGGTTGGAGAGAATGAAAAGGAATGCAGGGATATTGTGAGGAAGAAATAAAGAAAAGAAGAAATAGAGGAAAAGAGAGAAATATGGAAATGAGATCAAGGGAAAAGACGAAACAAAGAGAGAAATAGGAAAAAGAGAGGGTGAATTTGAGGAAAAGAAAAGAAATGGATGAGAGTGAAATAATGGAAGGTAAAAAATGGAATAAATAGAGAGAAAAGGGATGGAAATAAGAGATGCAGTAGATAGGAAGGAAAAAGAGATAGGATGAAAAGACAGTTGGTTTAGAGAGAGAGAGAGAGAGAGACGGGGATAACATGCGTGGTGGTGAGATTGGGGTGGTGAGGTGTGAGTGTGTGATGTGTCATGAGGTGCAGTGTGAGGTGAGGTGGTGCGAGGGAGAAAGGGGTGGTGGTGGTGGTGGTGGTGGTGGTAGTGGTGACGGCAGGTAACATATGCAAAGGTGCCAAAGGGAATACGAAATGTAGCAAAGAAAGCTTCCAATTATATACAGGGAAAATATATAATTAGGAAGAAAGACCTTTTATCAGTGGAGGGAGCGGGGAAAATTTACGATAGTGAGCTAGAGAGAGAGAGAGAGGGAGAGAGTAAAAAAGTGAGAGGGAGAGTATTTTTTTTTTCTTCGCTTCTCTCTCTCTCTCTCTCTCTCTCTCTCTCTCTCTCTCTCTCTCTCCTTTCAAGATAACAAAAATCGATCTAGCGGCACGCACATGCACACGCACACACACACACACACACACACACACACACACACACACACACACACACACACTTCCCACTTTCCGTGTACATGATTAGCCACGAATATTTTCCAACACGCATTCCCTACTACGGGTGTGAAGGGATGACCTATTAAACTCATTAAACGCACCGCTTGCCTTTGTGAGGTAACTGTATTAAGCCAACCACCGACCCCGCCCCGCCCGTCCGTCACCCGTCCATCACCTGTCCGTGCGCTCGTGCAGACAGACACTTAGGTAGGCATACAGAAAGACAGTCATGTGGGTAGATAGGCAGACTGGTAGACAGATAGACAGACAAAAAGACAGACAAGTTAATCAGATTATTTGATATATGGGATAAGTTAATCAATCAGTCAGTCAGTGAGTCAGGCAGGCAGTGAGACATAGACAGGCAGACAAACAGACAAATAACCAATCAATTCAGCTAATCGAACAGCTTAAAAGTGAGACAGGCAGCCGGAAGACAGACACACAAAGAGACAGAAAGACAGAGAAGAAGCGCCACAGTGCCCTTCGCCCTCTAGCTGTCTCTCACGCCGCCGCAGCCTCCAAGTGCATCTCTGCCTTCATCGCCCTGCAGATCAAGTCACGTCATTGTCTCCTTCCTTATCCAGATATCCTCCGCGATATCCTTAGTTTACTCTCCTATTGTTCCCACTGATTACCGCGGCCTCTCTGTTGCCTCCACTCTTCCCTTTGTCCACCGCCTCCCATTTCTGTTGACTTCCAATGTTTCGCCAACACTACCAATGTTCACCTTTCGTCTTTCGCCTTTCACGGAATGTTCTTCGCTTCAGTGTTCCTTAAGTTATGTATTGATAAAGGACAGTGTTGTATGGCAGCATTAGGACTGATTTGGTTTGGTTTGGTTCAGTTAGGTTACGTTAGCTTACATAAGGTTTACGTTACGTTCCATAAGGTTACGTTAGGTTAGGTGTAGTGTTCAGTCTTAGTGTTATCCAGGGAAGCAAAGCAAGTGTTACAGTGTGTATGAAATTTCCATCTAATGTGCCATTTACTACTTCTCACTGCTGCAAAATAAAGGGCAAAATTCATAAAAGTGATAATACTAGTATTTTTCTACCACGAATTTTAATCTCTCTCTCTCTCTCTCTCTCTCTCTCTCTCTCTCTCTCTCTCTCTCTCTCTCTCTCTCTCTCTCTCTCTCTCTCTCTCTCTCTCTCTCTCTCTCTCTCTCTCTCTCTCTCTCTTTCTCTTTCTCTTTCTCTCGTACGTACGTACCTACCATTTTTTTACCCACGTTATCCTATTTCCCCCTTTTTTTCCACGGCTTAAAAATTATGTTCCCTCGACTAAGAGCTTTGTTGGCAATCCGCAGCTCACACTTGTTGTTGTAGTGGTTGTGGTGGCGGCAATAGTAGTGGGAGGAATAGAAGATAGAGGTGATGGTGATGGCTGTGGTTGTGGTGTTGCCCCCTGAGTCGGGCTGACCAAGCGAACGCTCAGTTTAATCCATAGTATCTGTGCTTCGTGCCCAACTGAGATTACCTGAAACTGTGCACTGAGAGCGTTCAATTTATTGACTATTACACCGAGTGAGCCTTTGATATGCCCTCACCTGCCACATCCAACAGCCGTGTGACCCGCCATTCCACAGGTCCTAAGCTGACGCATTTTACCTCACGTTACAAGCTACTCATGAGGCGCCATGTACGGCCCTTTGTGTTCCTTCGTACTGTACTACCTTGTCCGCATTGTGTCGTCTTTGAACACGCGTGACTCCCTGCAGTCCTGATCCTGCGCCACCACCAGCATGGGGAGTCACCGCGAGTCATGGAAGGCGTCAGAGCCATGCAGACACCCATCCTGAGGTCTTACTGACGGTGTTCGATGGTGAACGAGAAGAAAAAATGATGAAGCAAGCAGTGAAGAGGTTATAGGTGGAGTGGGGAGGTGTACGATAGGGTGCAAAGGGCGTGGCCGAGTAAGAAGTGAAGAGGGGCACGGCAGACCAGGGAGAACTGTAGAATAGGGTGCATAGGGCGTGGCGGCGAGGGGCGGGAGAGGCGGACAAGGGTGGGTAGTAAAGTGTGAGCGGCAGCCACGCAAGGCAGCTGCCCCACCGCTAAACCTTCGATAAAGGCGCGCTTCCCGGCAGCCAGAGAGTGCAGCACCCTCCTGTGACCCTGGCAGGTCCATCACCTTCCTCACCCCGCCAGAGGTCATCTGTGTGGCGAGCATGTCTCCTGACTGGCCGGCTCAACAAGGCCTCAACTAATTTTGTCTAACTGAAGGTAGTTGCTCTTATCGCCACGCCAGTTCATTTATCTCAATGAATCACCTGTCATCCCCATCAGCGGAGTCCCTTGTTAAAGCGGGTCGCCTCTCAGTGCGTGTTAATTAACTTACTCAGTTTGCGCTTAATCTAGGATTCGCTAGTGTCAGGAAGGCGTCACCATCCAAGATATTGAGGCCAATCCTCCCCTATCCACTCGCTCGCTCTCTCTTTCCTCAGTTCCCCCCTCCTTGTCTCTCCACGCATCCTTCCCGCCCTCCACCACACAGGGTTCCCTGGTGACCCTCACACCCTCCTTTACTCTCCCGCCAGTCATCTCACAATAACCAACTTTCTTCTCCAAAACATGCACTTCATCATCAGCCTCCT
>NC_059303.1:6570359-6620359 GCF_017591435.1 Portunus trituberculatus
TATCATGCACATCCCGCCACTAATCTCTCCTCGCTGCACATGTCCGGACTCAAAAAGTATTCAATATTTTAAAGGAATATGCTCTCCATTTTTATATCGTTTTGGGGTAACATTTTTAGAGCGGCCGTCAAATCCTCGTTGGTCTGCCCCGAGCGTTGCATTTGTAAATTTTTTGAGCGTTCATCCGAGTGCCCGCTACCGTTATTGTTTCACTGGGTGCATTTGTCAATATACACTCATGCGGACAGAATGCTCCCTCGTGCAAAAACAGACGCAAAACAAGGTATGCAAATACGGGAAAAAATAATGTGAACAAATAGATGTCCAGCCAAAACTATACATACATTTATTACACATTCTCTCTCTCTCTCTCTCTCTCTCTCTCTCTCTCTCTCTCTCTCTCTCTCTCTCTCTCTCTCTCTCTCTCTCTCTCTCTCTCTCTCTAGTGCTGTGTTTGTTAATACTTTAAATTGGGACGATTCACCATGCAGTCTGACAACAGATTACTATTATATTTGTATGTACCAGGTTTTGATCAATTAAAACATTTTTGCTGCATAGTTCACAAAGATTTTCTCATCACCAACTGTTCCACTGTCTGTCACGATTATTTCACCCTTTTCCCCTGAACTCACTTTTATCCCTATCAGAACTGCATCACCATTAGCATTCTTATAATTCACAGACCTTCAATAAGGGGAAGCAATGACAAAATTCCTCGTATATCTATAAAATTTTGCTAATACAATGTGCACGAAAAGCATTGACTAATAGTATACGAGGAGTCTCCAACTAAACATACCGTATAGTTGCAAGAGACACGCAAAAGATACAACTGGTAACACTCTCACCATCCATCATGTCTCCACTGTCCACGATACTTAGCTAGCCACAAAGCGTCGAGCAATTAATGGTGACACGCATCAGCTACTGGCCGCCGCAGACCGCCAGCCACGGCCCGACACACCCACCTCACCACTAATGAGTCGCCCACACACCTGCAGCTGGTAATTAGCGCCCTGTCACCTGTCCCGCAGTGGCAGTGTCATAGTTAAGAGTCTCCTTGTTTTCTGATTTCTCCGTCAAGGCCGTGGAGGACGTAAGGAGAGGCTGATGTCTGGGTAGGCAAGTCAAGTGAAGCTTTATCTCGATTCTAGTGGAGGCGAAGAGAAGAAAACAAAGAATGAAGAGAGAAGGATCACCCAAACTAAGCTCTGATATAAAACTTGCCTTCTGATTTCCCAGTCAAGGCCGTGGAGGACGCAAGGAGAGGCCGAAGTCTGGATAGGTAAGTGAGGTGAAATTTTATCTCAATTTTAGAGAAGTGAAGGAGCAAAGGGTATAGAGAGGACAATCCACGCTAAGTCCAATTCAAATCTCATCTTCTGAATCCCAAAGCTGTGAAGGAAGCAAGGAAAGGCCAAAATCTAGACATGCAAAGAAGGTTTAAGCACGACTTTAAAGGAAACTGAGTACTCTTAAAGGTAACTAAGATTGAAAGGAGGGTGAAAGAGAAGGCTAATCCACTCTACATAAGTTCCCATCTACACCTGTTGGATCGTCCGTATTTGGCGAGCGTCTGGGTGGGGTTAATGGCACGGGCACCACCGATAGCGTTATCTCGGTGTCTGGAGCGACCACGGGTTGCCTAATGGATGTGTACTCGGCCTCATTTTTAAACTGGTGCGGCGCATATACCGTTGCATTATGGCGGCCTCCTCTCCCAACCCTCATCCATACCCCCCACACACCCCCATGCCTTCTCTAAGCCCTCACCATACCTCGTGCTGAACAGTATTTTTTCTCGTGATTTACAAACATTTTAAGGTTCTTCCATAACATTATTTTTTCTCTTTTTTTTTAGAAAAGGAGAGAAATAGGGGGAGATACTATGGAGGTATGGAGATATAGAGGGAGGAGTTAGGGAAGAGGAAAATTAAATATAGAGAAGAAAGAGGAAGGCTGCGTAGGAGGCGTGGAGGGTGGTCATTTTCAAAATCTCTAGTGTGCGGCGCGCGATGATCTGCGACGCTTTCTGCTGAGATTATATATCGGCCCTGGAATTTGTTACACATTCCTCATGACGAGTGTGTTTGTCTGGCGGTAGGTGGTGGGAGTCGAGAATAAAGCGACAGCTAGCCTCACTTTACTTTGTCTTACAGCTTTACTTAGCCCTGCTTTGACGTGCGTTGCTACTGCGTCGTGTTCCAAGCACTGTGGCCGTTATGGAGTGTACATAAAACTTCAAATAAATCTAAAGGAACATGCATTAGTATTTAACAAAGAGAACACAGGGAACAGGCGGACAAAGTACAGCCCGACACAGGGAATGGGTGATGAGCGTGTGTGAGTATTCCCTCGCGCTTCTCCAGAATCGAACTCGTGTGGCCCTTGGGGGCGCGGCGCCTCCGGAGGAAGATGAACGGGTGTTTGAATACTTGACTATCTCGCTTCGTCTCCCCAGCACCATCAGGAGCCGTCATGACTCCAAGGCGCCGCCCCTAACGTGTGACCAGGAAGGTCACCCACGAACATCTTACACCCCGCCCCCTGCCCCCTTGTGGCCGCGGTCCTCGCGCCCCCAGTCCACGGCGGCACCACATACTCTCTAATTAAAATTCTAACTCATCATATATCAACTTCAAACTGCCAATTGAGCTGAGTCACAGAAGGAATATAAATCCCACAATATTAAAAACAAGTCCAAGAAATGCGGCGGCTCTAGTGGTTTTGGGTCAGGTAACGATTGGTTGCGTTGGTGGCTGGCGGTGCATGTGTGCAGGCAATGGGGGCTCACCGTGGCCTGTAGTTAGCGCCGCGCGGCGGACGGTGGTGGGGCCCGGACTTCCCGCCCCTGGTCGTCGCCACCGTGTCTGCACCGACAACACCTTCCTCACCCTTACAACACGCCAAGATTACGTATGTAATGTTTATATGGAAAAGACAACCTTCCCGCGGCATGAACACCTCAGCAGCGGTAAACATGAAGATGATGCAAACAAACAAACAACATTTATGCGAGAGGAGGTTTAGCAATGACCCTTCGGACACACTCATTTAGCGGCAAGTCTTAGATGTGCCTGGTGCATCTCCCCCCAACGCCGCCTCACCAACATTTCGTTGTCTTTTCTAAAGGCATTTCTGAGAATCGCACATGACATTCCTCTTTTTTTTTATTTTTTAGTCTTTAGGTGAAGAAAAAAAGAACCTAATGACCACAGATCTCCCGCGCGTGAGACACCAGCATATAATCTCGCCGTCGCGGTTTAGCAAGGCCTTCATCGCTGTGTTAGGCGAGAGGAGCCCTGGGTAGAGAGGCCATGGCTTTGTGCTGGGAGGAGGAAGATTGTGTTACCTAGGCATTCATTACCTTCAGGCAGGGTTTTGTGTTCAGAAAGCATATTTAGAAGTATATATATTTACTCTACAGACACCCGAGGTCAGCAGCGAGTAGCGTGCCACCACAGCCGCCCTGCCAAGCAGCGTGCATCACCTCTCCCCGTACCGAGAGTGTTTATGCATGTATTTCTTGACGCCGCGCCATACGCCACCGTCCGCCGCGCGCACACACACACACACACACACACACACACACACACACACACACACACACACATCACCCTCCCCTCGCTTCGCCACACCCATCCGTGTCACACAACTGCGATTCTTCAACAGCTCCTCGGACTCAGTATCGCGGAATTGTACTTTTCATGTAATATAGGAGTGAAGCTTTTCATCCCTGCATATATAAAAGCGGTGGTAGCTTGCTGGAGGGTGCCGGAAGGTGCCGGAGGGTGCTGGCGCCGGGGAAGGAAGCGACCACCTGCGAGGGCGGCCTCATACTTGTTCCTTACTCTTTCATTAATGACTTTATCGTTCTTGCCTCACGCAGCCCCGCCAGCCACGCCATGCTTGCACCGCCCACACCCTCCGTTCCTTACCTTCCAGCACGCGCCGCCCTCCCTCCTTCACACCTTTACTCCTGTGCTCTCCCACACACAAACTCACAACATTCCTCCCCCTCACGCTACTCCGCCGTCACTCTTCAGTCCCTTCACCCTCAATATCTACACGGATTTTTCAATACACAAACAAACACGACAACATTCATGCTTTTTTCCAGCCCTCCCCTCTCTCCAAACAAATTAGCCGGCAATTATATAGACAGACGGGTGGGTATAGAGTTAATAATAATGCTAATCTTCACTTAATATCAGTCCAGTGCATGTGCATCTACCTGTTTATTTACTTACGTATTCATTCACACTGCAGAGAGAAACAAGTGAAAATTGCAGGAAAATAGTTCAGGACAATTATGGGTGAATCTTTTTTTTTTTTTTCAACGTCGTTTAACTCTCGCCCGACTCGCCAGAAAGAAACTCAGTGTTGTCAACGGGAAGTCTGCCAACGCCTGTACATAAAATTCGGGAGGACATTTTATACTTTTTTTTTGCCGCTGTAAGGTTTAATTGACTATGTTAATTTCAAGAGAGCCGCCTGTTTAGGTACTCTGTAATTATAACGGGTAATAACATAATTTTTCACGATCTGCAGTATGTATGTGTGTTTCATTTGCTTACTGGCGTGTGAATGAAAATAATAATACGTAATGTTCCCTCTAAAGTGTACATCTATTATTTTTATTTGTTTTTAGCCATCGGTAATGCCGGAGTGGAAAACAGACCGAAAGAATTTTGGACTACACTATTTTTTTCGTATCCTGCACATTTTTCGCAATGCTTTTTGAAACATTACCTGTGCAGTACTTCCGCTTTACTACTTTACCTGCAATAGACTTCCTGCTCCTATACAGCGGAACATTCTCACTTTCCAAAGCTAAATACTTAATTTCACACCAATTAGTCTACCTACTTTACCTTCAATACATTTCAAACTCTTACAAAATGCTACATTCTCAATTACCAACACTAACCAAATCTCACGACATTCTCACTTTCCAACGTTAAATATTTCACCTCACATCTGTAATCCTACCAACTTTACCTTCAATACACTTCCAACTTTTACAAAATACCACATTCTCAATTCCCAACGCTAACTAAATCTCACACTTATACACTTTTCTCTTCTCTTCCTCTCTTTCCCCTCCCAAGAACTGTACAGCGAGTGACGGGGAACATGAAAGAGAAACGGCCGCTATAAGCAAACATTACGTCAAAGCTTCACAACACTCATAAAACACTTGGTCTAAACGCTTGTCGTATGAATAATAAAACACATACGCACGCACCTACACACACATACTCACTCCATGACATGCGCACTCCAGGGGTCATCATATTTTCAAACTAATACTCATAACACACGAGCAAAAGCAAGGTGAATGTGTGAGTGAGTGAGTGTGAGTGTGTGTATGTTCCTCGCCTTCCTCTTGTAACTGAAGCATGACAAGAGGACGTTCAGGGTTACCTAAGAGACCTCCCTCATACTTCCCAGCACCTGTCCTCTCTCTCTCTCTCTCTCTCTCTCTCTCTCTCTCTCTCTCTCTCTCTGTCTATACTGCCGTTCCAGGTCCACGGAGCAAACAGAGGACTATTGACGCAGCAGTGCACGAAGGGATCAATGGGTGTGCATCACTGTCGCGCCAGAGTATGACACACTAGGAAGCAAACGGACCGACAACACAAAGCGGTATACGCAAAGTGGAGACGCGGCGGTATTCGGTCCTGCACAAGGCGTTATTTGGCCCGGCACAAGGTACAGTATTCCGAGCGACACAGTGCGTTACTCGGGCCAACGCGGGGCAATATTCTGGTGGACAGTAGACGATGAATGGGTGGACACGGCGGTACATGGGCTGACATGGGCGGTACACGGTCGAGGTAGACACACTAAGAGGCTTCTACGAATAGTTCTGCACATATAGAGACGAGGCTATTGACACACATGTAGTTACACACCTAAACGAGACAGAATAGACGCACTGAGTGATAAACAGTGTCGAGGAGGAGGAGGAGGAGGAGGAGGAGGAGGATGGGAAACAGGAGGATAACTAGGATTGTGGAAGATGATGAAGACGACCGACAAAAAAATGAGGAAGATGAGAAAGACAATGAGGATATAACACAAGGAGAATTGACTAAGATGGAAAGCATGACAAACAAGAAGGACGAAAAAAGGAATATAAACGAACGGAAAGGAAGAACAGGGCGAGACATACGAGAAAGAAAAGTAACTACAAAGGAACAAAGAGGAAGAACAAAGCGAAACAAACCTACTGACATTTAGCAGTAAGAGACTTGGAATACAGCAGTGAAGAGGAAAGAGGATCAAGATGAGGATAAAAAAGCAAGAGCAAAGCAAAGATGCAAATGCCGTGCTGATAAATGATAAGCGAGAAGGGAAAATGACAATGACAACGCAATTAATTATCTTCACGAACCCAGCCAGTCTATCTATTAATTTCAACATACACACACACAGACACACACAGACAGACACGGGACACATTATCGTTTTCTGCTTCCGTGCGGCTGATGACAGTTAAGACCCTGATCACTCTAATAATGCATCTGAAAATTCATATTCTCTCTCTCTCTCTCTCTCTCTCTCTCTCTCTCTCTCTCTCTCTCTCTCTCTCTCTCTCTCTCTCTCTCTCTGGACTGACAGTTTTGGCACATTCCCTACTCCTATTTCCTTCCTTCCTGCCTTCCTTCCTTCCTTCCTTCCTTCCTTCCTTCCTTCCTTCCTTCCTTCCTTCCTTCTTCTTCTTTCCTCTCTTCCCTCCTCCTCTTCCTTTCTTTTTTCTCCCTTTTTCATTCCTATCACCCTTCTCTATTTCTTTCTACAGTCTTACTTTCCTTTCTTCCTTCCCTCTTTTGTTCTTCCTTATTCCTTAAGTTAAGTAGCTTCATTTCTTTTCATGTCTGTATCTATTAGTTATTTTGTTTTACCATTCCTTAATTCCTACCTATTATTCTTTACTGTCTCTTTCTTCCTTCACTTAATTACCTTCATTCCTTCTTCATATAAACGAGTACCTACTATTCTTTGTGTTCTTCCCCTATCCCTCCCTCTCGCTCTCCCTCTCCCTCTCTCTCTCTCTCTCTCTCTCTCTCTCTCTCTCTCTCTCTCTCTCTTTCTGACCGGCCTGTCAATACTACCAGCTTTTATCTCTGAAGAATGGCCAGAGTGACGGACAGGCATTAGTCAGGAAGCAACTTTTCGGCCCAGTAATGGCGCGTCATCAATGGAGGCGCGGTGGTGAGAGTTAAGGGCAGAGTTGGTGTGGGTGGGAGGTGGATGGAATGAGAGGGAAGGGGGAAAGGTGAAACCAGGTGGGTCCTAAACTAATTTGATGCAAGGTGACTGATCTTACTCCGGTAATCACATGTGGTGGTGTTGGGGGGATGAGAGAGAGAGAGAGAGAGAGAGAGAGAGAGAGAGAGAGAGAGAGAGAGAGAGAGAGAGAGAGAGAGAGAGAGAGTGTGTGACATATCTATCATTCGCTTTTTATTTTATTTTTTTCACGTTAGCATCTAATTTTTCAACTGATCTCCTTTTCTTTTACATTTCAAGTATACATTTTATTTTTTTTTCTCTCTAGTCTGTCAGTCTGTTTGTCGGATTACCTATTTTTCCGAGTGCGTATTTGTTGAATATATCATCTTTTGTTTTCTTTTTTTCTTGTTCTGTCGGTTTCCGTTTTTATATAAGCTTTCTACTTACTTTATTTCGGTTTTCTTCGATTTTACTTTGTTTTCATATATTTCTCTTTTTCTCTTCTCTATTATTCATTTTATTCCCTCTTTTCTCTTACCTCCTCTTCCTTTCTTCCTCCCTACCCTCTATCCCACACAACCACATGGCCTCACCCATCACTCCCAAAGCCCCACACCTCTATTTACCTTCCCTACACATCCTTAGAACCCACTAACTCCCCTTCTACACTCCCCCTTCTACGCTCCCCTAGCATACCAATACTCTACAGTTTCCCCTAGCACAGTCCCCCCTTCGGCCTTCCCCTGGTCTCACTACTTGAGTAATGGCACATCAGGGTGACAAATGATATGTCCACTCCCCTACTTGCCATCCATTTTATCAAGCCGCAGGAAGGAGAGTGAAGGGAGGCACCGGCCAACTTTACAAATCTGAAAGAGTCGATGCCTCGCCCCGCTGGACGCTGGAGCCACTCATTGGAAAATTTTAGGGTAAAGGTATAGAGGCATGGGGAAGGAGAGGGAGAGAATAAAGAAGAAAGGGAATGAGTTAAGGGGATATATATATATATATATATATATATATATATATATATATATATATATATATATATATATATATATATATATATATATATATATATATATACACACACACACACACACACACACACACACACACACACACACACACACACACACACACACACACACACACACACACACACACACACAGGTAGACAATAAGACAAGATGAAAAGAGAAACGAGAGACAGAACACAGAACACGAGAGAGAGAGAGAGAGAGAGAGAGAGAGAGAGAGAGAGAGAGAGAGAGAGAGAGAGAGAGAGAGTCTTAAAAGTATAAAATAACTATTATTAAAGAGATAACAAAGGTGTAAAGTTAATTAAATAAAAGATAAGAAAAGTGGGAAAACAACGAGAGAGAGAGAGAGAGAGAGAGAGAGAGAGAGAGAGAGAGAGAGAGAGAGAGAGAGAGAGAGAGTCAAATAAGGCACGCACAGACCTACACGTCCTTCACACCAACACAAAGGGATATAATTAAACACGATAAACACTAACAAGCCGAACCAGTCACTCCGCATCCACTTCAGTTGCCAAATTGAGACAAAAATATTAGACAGAAATAAGAAAAACAATTACTAACTTTAAAATCAATTCAGCTAAGGATGTTCTCGATATGGTATTGAAAGCAAAGAGAAAATGACAAAAAAAATGTTATGATTATAATTCGCATACTATTATCAATTTTTTGAATGGGGAAATTGCGACACATATAAGAAAAATGCAAAAAGACAACATTCATTAGCTTCCAATTCATATGAGTTGGAAAAATTAACGAAACAGTAATGAAAGCAAAATCTAGAAATACAGTAAGGAAATAACGATTCAGTAAGAAATGACAGCAAAAACATGGAAGATATGAAGAATAATAAAGAAAACTTACCACGTTTTTCTATACATTCTCTATTTTCACTTCACAGAAAAGGAGTTAACCTCTTCAGTACCAGGACGCATTTTCATATTCATTTATTCTGCTTACTTTTGGCGATTTTATGCAGCTTCAGAAACATATGTGGGGATTAAGATAGTGCAGACTGTAGCCATTAATTTTCTGATCTCCATAGACCCTTCCTAATGTAAATAAAATTGTCTAGTCGCATCAAAAATTCATGATAAAAATGTGTTCCAGTATTGAAGGGGTTGAAATAGTTTCTTATTATCCACTTCACCCTTTCACTGCGATACAGAACAATACCACCACCAGATGTACTTCATGATACCTTTAAAAGCATTTACAAGAAAGTATTGGTTGAAAAGTAATAGATTTTGCAATTTTTATAAAGTTTAGGTGTGTATAGACCAAGGAAAGATATCTCAGAATCACTGGCAATTAAGAAAGGACGTAACAAATATTAATGAAAGTGTTATGTTAGCAAATTTTGACACAAACGAATAGAAAAAAACAAGAAAAAAATACAAAAATCTCAAACAAAGCACATACCTACATTTTCTTTTCTTCTCACTCGATAAGAAAAAAAATGGAGTGAAAATAATGTTTCGTATTTTATCACCATATCAGAGGCCATGTTTTATTTGACCAAAGGAGAGAAAAAAAATACAAAAAAGGACTGAAATGGAACCGCCACCCACGTGCCAGAAGGATAAACAGGAGCAGCAGCAAACAACAAAGAAAGCCAAGTCACAGGAACGATGCAATGACATGCCAAGAAAATATAAAAAAATAAAAAGCTACAGGTTGAAGGAATAAAAGAACATGGAGAAGAAATGACAGAGCGACATGGGTGAAATTACTGACCAATGTGATAACGAATGACACAAAGACATGCTAAAGATATGGTCACACACACACACACACACACACACACACACACACACACACACACACACACACACACACACACACACATAGACACACACACACCAAAGTAACATTGGAATGGCAGACTAAAAGGATGAAAGAATGATAGGAGAAAGAAATTAAAGAGCTCTAAAATTTATTGGCAAACAGAATTAGGAGGCAGGAGTTTAAAAGAATAAAAGATAGAAAGAAAGAATGGAAGGAAAGGAAGAAAGAAGGAAAGGAAGGAGAGACAAAGGACAAAGTTTAGTATTAAAGAACAAAAGTTGGAGGATAAACCTGATAGGAAAACTATTAAAAGAGATAAAACAGACACTAAGTTAAATAAATAGAGAAAACAAGATGAGAAACAGCAGAAAACAACAAGCAGACAGTGCTGGAAATAGATAAAAAAAAAAAAAGGCGATGAACAGAATCGTTAGATCGATATAGAAAAATAAAAAAATAAATAAATAAAGCAAGACAAAAGTAACAGTAAAACAAATAAATGAATAAATAAACAAGTAAATAAAAGATAAATACGTAACGAAGCACATTTAAAAGAAAAAAAAGACGCCATCAAATAAAGAAAACGAATAAAAACCCAGAAAAGAAAGAGAGCAATAAAAGAAGTCAGAAATGAACAAACGAGATAACACACGAATACAGAAACAAGGAAAAATAAATAAAAACTAACTCATAAACAAACGAAAAAATATAAAACAAAAAGAACGTTCCATTTACAAGAAAAGAAAACCAGTTATTGTAGCACAGACAGACAGACAGACAGACAGACAGATACCTTTAACAAGAAAACAAAAGCAGTCATTGAAGCACAGATAGACAGACAGACAGACAGAGAGACAGACAGACAGGCAGACACACACACACACACACACACACAGAGAGAGATGCAAGCAGACAGACAGACAGACAGATAGAGACAGATAGGCAGAAAGACAAGAAAGGCAAGAAAACAAAACCAGTCATCGAAGCACAGACAGATAGACAGACAGACACACATACACACACACACACACACAGGCAGGTAGCAAATTCAGAACAGTAACCATGGAAACGCCCACCGCCACGGATATAATCAAGTGACATCCAACACTGCAGCGAAGAGTGAGAAATTACAGAGCTAGAAACAAGAGGAGAGTTTATGAGACGAACGACCTTTGATTTCACCTCATTTAATATTCAGTAATTGGGAGGGAAGAGCCAGATTATAAAAAGAAAAAAAAAAGAAAAAAATATAAAAAGAAAATCTCACTGTTTGGAGTTAGTGAAGTTTGTTGTGGAGTATTTTTGCTAGTTTTTTGGTAGTAGTAGTAGTAGTAGTAGTAGTAGTAGTAGTAGTAGTAGTAGTAGTAGTAGTAGTAGTAGTAGTAGTAGTAGTAGTAGTAGTAGTAGCAGTAGTAGTAGTAGTAATAATAGTAAGTGTATTGGCAGTAGTAGTAGTAGTAGTAGTAGTAGTAGTAGTAGTAGTAGTAGTAGTAGTAGTAGTAGTAGTAGTAGTAGTAGTAGTAGTAGTAGTAGTAGTAGTAGTAGTAGTAGTCGTAACGGTAGTGCCACTAATATTCCAAGCAGATGTAGTAGCTGTCATAGTAGCAGTAGTAGTAGTAGGAGTGCTAATGTTTTAAGTAATAGCAGCAGTAGGTGTCGCAGTAACATTAACATAAGTAGTGGAGGTGATGGTGGTGGCGTCAGCTGTTAACTTCAAAAATGCCACTGACAAGCTTTTCTAAATGCCAAAAACCTCGAAAGTATCTCAAACCCCTCTTAAAAATATCAACCTTAATTCCTCCTTCCCACCCGTCACCCCAACCGCGCCACCCAAACTTCTCTCCCCGCCAGACGCGCCCCATATCAGGTTTTGAGGCTGCGAGGTATATGAGAGATTAAGAAGGAAGAGGGGAGGAGGAACGACGGAGGGTAAGGAGTTGAGGGAGAGAGGCAGAGAGGAGGGGGGAGGAGGGAAAGCGGCAGGGTGATGTTAAAGTGAGAGAAAGTGGAGAGTAATCTTATGGTCGAGAGAGAGAGAGAGAGAGAGAGAGAGAGAGAGAGAGAGAGAGAGAGAATGATGCACAGGGGAAATGAAAGTCATGAAAGGTGAAGGTAAGGATAAGACGGAGAGACAAGAAGAGGTGGTGTGAAAGGAGAGAGAAAGAGAAAAAGAAAGAAATAGAGGTATGAAAGGAAGATGAGAGGGAGGATGGCTTTCAATAAGATCTTTTGAGAGAGAGAGAGAGAGAGAGAGAGAGAGAGAGAGAGAGAGAGAGAGAGAGAGAGAGAGAGAGAGAGAGAGAGAGAGAGAGAGACTATATCCTCTCATGACTTAACTTCGGGCATGTGTTCATCTTCCTCCCCTTCCTCCTGTAAGAGATTTCCCCTAAAAATTGCCTTAAAAATCGCATTCCCCACCAGGAAAAAAGACCCTGCGGATGTTTGGGTCTTCCGTGAGTGGACTTTCTTTTCACTCACCTGCAGTTCCACCTCTGCTCCCTCCAACGAATCAATATAATCCACCTTTCCACATTCCCTCCATGCCTCAAACACACACGACCTTCATCTTTTTTTCTTTTTTTCATAATTCTTCCATGAAGGAATGAGTAAATAAATCCAATATACAACATGAAAATTAAGAATAAATCGCATAAAACTATGATATTCAGCTGTTCCACTGTGATTCACAACAATGAACAGCACCAGAAGCAGTTAAGGGAAATTTTTTTTTTTTTATGTCCTGGCCTATAGCGCCTGTAGGTAACTTGAAGAGTATTGGAAGCGCTGTTAAGCTTCCACCCATTCATTAGTGACGCAGGCAATTTTATTTATAGTAGTACCCATATTAGGGCCCATATCACCAACCAAGTGCATCTTTGGTGTAACCACCTAGAACCTGGGTATCATGATGACATGTAACTTTAAACAACTCGACAAATTGCGGCAAACCATCAAAGCGATACGTGGTGGGATTCGAACTTACGCCCGATCCCACGCTCACCACCTTATCCACTATGCCACCGCCTCCCTAAATGCACCAAACATACTCTCACAAATCTATAAAATTCATATTTCCTCCTTTTCTTCGAGCCTCACAAAAGACTTTCCATTTTCTATGCTTACATCGAAGGACATGCCAAAAGGAAAGTCATTATTTATTATATAGAGACATAATGTCATAGTTACTAAAATTTGTCCTAAATATCAATGAATTCACATGCCCACATTCCTTTCAGAGCTTCAAAGTCTTCATATTTTCCTTTTTTACATGGAAGGATAAGTAAAGAGTAGAAGCCAACAGTCATAAAGAAAAGTAATTTTTATACAGTACGACAACTAAACTGTCTCAAATTAAAAGCCTCTATCTTTCTACATTTTCCAAACCCTCAGACTCAAAAGAAGCTTCACTTTTAATCTTTGATGAAGTGTTAACCAAAAAAGAAACCAATACTTGAAATTCATAAAGGAAAAATGTGTTGCATTCGCTTTGACAACACAAGTTGGTCCAACAGATCAATAGAGACCACATTTCCTCGTTTCTTTTTAAAACCTCAAACTCAATTTCTCACTCTTACATGGGAAGATAACTCAAAACACAAGGTTTATAATCTAGAGAGAAACAGAGTGTTATATTCACCATGATAACTAAACTCCGACTCACAAATCAACAACATTCACTTTCAAGCTTTCAAGGTCTCAAACTCGGAGAACTCCCATTTTCTCCACTTATACCGAAGGGCGACTATGAAGAAAACGTAACACTCATAATTTAAATCGAAATAGTTTGTTGTATTCACTATAACAGCTCCACTCCAACCCCACATCAAGAAAGAACTCTAAAAACACTTTTTCTATCACTTAGGGGGAGCAACTAAAATGAATATATATATATATATATATATATATATATATATATATATATATATATATATATATATATATATATATATATATATATATATATATATATATATATATATATATATATATATATATATATATATATATATATATATATATATATATATATATATATATATATATATATATATATATATATATATATATATATATATATATATATATATATATATATATATATATATATATATATATATATATATATATATATATATATATATATATATATATATATATATATATATATATATATATATATATATATATATATATATATATATATATATATATATATATATATATATATATATATATATATATATATATATATAATACTGCCTAAACTATGAAAGGTAAAAGAGTGTTTAACGTTAACTTACATCAATTTTACACATTACATCATAGGAATAACTAAAACAAATTCATTAAAAACAGACACGTCACCTGTAAGTCAATAATGAACTTAACAATCACTTATTTTCAAACTACCTATTACTACATACCGAGAAATAACCAAAACAAATTACTCACAGAAAAAGAAGGAAAAATACATATTTCTTACACTTTGAAGATTAGGAGGAGGAGGAGGAGGAGGAGGAGGAGGAGGAGGAGGAGGAGGAGGAGGAGGAGGAGAGCATTACATTCACTCTGAGGGCTCAACGGAACACGACATTATCTAGCCACTTCAAAAAGAAAACGAAGTGCAGCACCCTTAATATTTCTTTTATGAGCAACGTGCATTTTCGTGTCCGATATGTAAGGCCTTGAAAGTTATTTTTTCCATAACTTTTTTTTTTCTTGGTGATTCTATATTCTCATGCATCCAGCTCGCCAAACGTGACATCAAAGGAAATCGCGGTGCTATTAATCCAGCGAGGAAGATGGCGAAGGCGAGTAACAGGTAGAGGAGAATGGCCACATAAACACGGCGCCACACAGCTGATGTAGTGACTGGTAAATTGAATTCTTTATGTTCCTTTCTTGCACCCGCTCACTCGCTCTCCCTCTCTCTCTCTTCCTTTCCTTTCGTGAGTGAAGGAGAGAGAGAGAGAGAGAGAGAGAGTGTGTGTGTGTGTGTGTGTGTGTGTGTGTGTGTGTGTGTGTGTGTGTGTGTGTGTGTGTGTGTGTGTGTGTGTGTGTGTGTGTGTGTGTGTGTGTGTGTGTGTGTGTGTGTGTGTGTGTGTGTGTGTGTGTGTTTCACTGTTTGATCTGCTGCAGTCTCTGACAAGACAGCCAGACGTTACCCTACGGAACGAGCTCAGAGCTCATTATTTCCGATCTTCGGATAGGCCTGAGACCAGGCACACACCACACACCGTGTGTGTGTGTGTGTGTGTGTGTGTGTGTGTGTGTGTGTGTGTGTGTGTGTGTGTGTGTGTGTGTGTGTGTGTGTGTAATGTGTATTCTCTCCCCACACAAACACACACGGAACAACACAAAATTAGTAGCTAAGAGAAACATTCACGAACAAAGCAAAGAAATCAAGGAAATATAAAAAAAAGGAAGAAAGAAAGGAACGAACGAAGAAAAAGAAGAAAGAAAAGAAGGTAGGAAGAAAGGAAGGAAGGTGCAAAGGCAAACGCAGCAAGGAGCAGGTCAGGTGAGAAATCTATCCATTACCCGAGCCAGCACGCCACAGCCCGGGCCCGACAGGTAACCAATGTGAGGCAAACTGCACGGCGACACATCAAAGGGAGGAACCTGAGACTGGCATGATGGATTCCGCTCTCGTGTGCCTTTACGTGTCGCCTCCTACTTTCTTCCACCTCTCGTATCGCCTCTGCATACTTTCCCCACCCGTTTCTGCGTCTAACTTCGATGGAATATCACGTGTACACACACAAAAAAAAAGGACTAAAAGAAGAGATGTGTATGAAAATTACTTGTCCTGTTCCTTAGTTCGATTTGCAGGCGGGTCTTGGGCTGTAATATTCGGTAAAACTCAATTAGGCAGCGTGTCAGGATGAATGCACACGTGTGGAGCATTTATTATAGAGCAGGGTGGATCATTAATGCGGTGACCCAGGCTGCTTTGGTGCCGTGGTGGATTGGAAGGTGAACTGTGGAGGAGGAGGAGCAGGAGGGGCAAGAGAAAGGAGGAGGAGTTGGTGGAGGAAGTTATTTGCTAGTCTATCTGTGTCACTCTTTGTCGTCCAGTGTTCCTTATTCCTCATTCTTGCCGTGTATTGTATTGTGTTCCGCACCAACACAGAGACTTGAAGAACAAAGACACAGGCCCGACACACACACACACACACACACACACACACACACACACACACACACACACAGAGGTATACAGTTGAATGATGATTTTCCATTAGCTTGTCTCGTTCTCCGTCAGCGTGTCAGACATTTACTGCGACCCAGCACTGCGAGAGGCAACACAGCCGCCGCCGCGTGTGACATGTGCAAGGCGACACAGCACAACCCGCCGCGGAGTGTAAAGGAGAAATGAAGAGAGACACGGAACAAGGAACAGCGTCACAGTTTATTGGAAGAATTAAGATGCTTGCTTCATTTTCCTTTACCTGTCTGGACACAGTGTTACAGGTTCGTGTGGCGAAACTGATACTGATGGTAAAACTAATACTAATAATAAATCCCATACTGATAAAAGTAACATTAACCTAAGGGCTCATGTTGAAAAAATAACATTCAATAGAGAATATCAATAATACCATTAAAGCTAATACTAAATTGAATACTGATTATAGAATTAACATTAAAACTGGTATTGTTTCTATAGATAACATCATAATGTATAGCAGAGAGAAGAGAGGATAGGAGAGGAGAGGAGAGGAGAGGAGAGGAGGGAAAAAAGAGGACATGCAGGACAAAAGACGTGAAGAGAGAAGGGGACAGGAGAGGAGACTGGAGTGGAGAGGAGAAGAAAAGAGAAGCGAACACTATAACAAAGAATAAAGAAGACAGGACACCATAAATGAAGGAAAGAGAGGAGAACGCAATAACAAGAAAGCAGAGAATAAAAAGGAGAAACAAACATTGCGTCAGGGAAAAGTGAAGAGAACAACACGATACCGGAATGAAAAAGAGAGGCAAGACAGGAAATGAAAATATAAAACAAAATAAAGGAAAACAGAGCAGAGGAGAAAAAAAGAAAAGAAAACATCGCGAAAGAAAATCAAGAAGAGGGAAGAGAAAAAGAAATCAAGAAGAGAGAAAAGAAAAAAAGGAATCAAGAAGAGGATAGAGAAAAAAAGGAATGAAGAAAAGGGAAGAGAAGCGCACCACAACAATAAAGGCAACCTGAGTGCACGTGAATTTGTGGCGGCGTGATGTGTCATTCCCAAGTTCCTGCGACTGACGAATTCACTTGGTTCCCCGAAATAAGAGGTACACCACTCGTCCCTCCATCATACCCTCGTTTATCTTGCAAGTAAGCCTACTAGTTAAGGTGTGGCAATACGCGGCACACAGGCATTACCCACATCAATCATGCGCTGCCCTTTAATACGAGAATGATATATCTTTTCCTCACCTCGCGTCACGGCCATTACGGATCAGTGTGAGGCAAGGTGCGCTCCATCACTCACCTCGTGACCACGTTCCATGCAAGTCACAGGGACACACAAGTCTGGATGTTACCCCGCCACTCCCTCTCTCCCTCCCTCTATCCATCCCTCCCTCCCGCCCTGTATCCACTCGTAATGCAACTCCGCGTCAAGAAATACTGTCTGACATTCCAAACATCTCCAGCACACGACTCTAAATGTTTCTCCCACCTATCATCTTCCTTTCTCACCTTCCTTTCTCTCCCTCCTTCCCAGAATACTGCCAGTATAATACAACTCTACATTAAGATCCAGCGTTCAGTAAATTCCATCCGATTCGGACACAACACCCTACATGTCTCTCCTTACCCCTCCTTCCTCCCTTGCCTCATTCATTCCCTTCCTCAGCGTCAAGTAACACCGTCCGACACACTGACTACACAACGGACACAGGACTAAATATTTAACGTCCTCTCTCTTCCTTGTTCCTCTCATCTCACCTACCACTGATAGAGCAACGCCGCGTAAGGAAACAACGCCCGACATATTCCCTGCACCAGCAACACTGCAAGGGACTGGAGGCGCGCCGCTGCCCCACAAGCCTTGACTTCTCCGCTGTCCCGATGCCGTTCATTGCACTGCCGCCTCTCGCGTTACTAAACCCATCGACAATATACATTTCGGACAGACAAAATAAAGAATTGGCACTGCACATTTTCCCGGGTGTGTGATCGGGCTAACTAGCGCAGGAAAGAGTCAAAAAGAATGCGTTTCACTTTGCAGGCAGACTGTGCCATGTTAATCCCATTACAGATATTTTTTAGTCTTCCTTTTTATCCAAGAGTAAGAGATCGTGATGAAAGCAGATCCAGTTAGTGCAGGCAAAATTCTGTTAAAATTGCTTTAACAGCAACAACTAAAAAATCATAGTTTCGAAACAGAGCTTTGAGAAATTCTAAATGTATTTCCAAAACACGTTTGGTATTTTCCATAAATTTCTGCCATCAGACAGTAGTCTTCCATCAGGCATTACAGCGATTTAGCAGACCGACTTACTCTTATATTACGAAATATACAAACGTTATGCATTAAAGTTACACAGTCCATCTCTCACCATCACCGCCACTACCACTACCACCACTACTACTACCACCACCACCACCACTACCACTACTACCACTACTACTACCACCAGCAACACCACCACCACCACCACCACCACAACTACCTCCACCAACACCACCGCCACCAGCACTATCACCTCTACCTACTCCGTCACAGTGAACTCAATGTCTCTATGACATACTGCCACGCTAACCACTGAAAGGTTGCGAGTTCATTCCAGACTCGAGGCAATTTCTAGATGGGAGAGGTAGGGCTTTCTTGTGATGTTAGCTGGTGCCGTATGCAATAAATCGATCTACACAACCACCATCTCTACCACTACCACCAATACCACCACCACCAACACCACCACCACCACCACCATCACCACCACCGTCACAACCACCACCTTCATCAGTTCGACAAGAAATTTCACTCCAATTAAAAGCTTCCAATTAGCGGTCTTTGTTTAATTTCTTCTAGTTTTTATTGACCTGGTACTGCAAAGTTTTACGAAGACCAACCTGTCATCGTTTCTTCTCACCTTCCCAAGCAACTATTCCTCACCTTCCTCAGCTCAGCCACCCTCACTAAATATCCTTCACACCTTCCCTCACATCAAACAGCCTACCTCACCTCTCCATCTCATCTCTCCACATAGACTCCTCACCTCTCCACACAGCCCCCTCACCTCTCCAAAAAGCCTCCTCACCTCTCCACACAGCCCCATCACCTCTCCAGACAGCCTCCTCACCTCTCCACACAGCCTCCTCACCTCTCCACACCTCTCCCTCACCTGCCCACTACTCTGCCTGGGTCTCATCACAGCTTATCGTCTCCTGAATCACTCTCATCCCTAGAATTAAGCTCCAAGAGAATCAACCTCCAATTTAATCAGACTGGAAGAATTAATGGAGACTGATCGCCCAATTAACAAGCTCCCGCCGCTCAGAGTCCCGAGGCGATGGAGACCCGCAGTGATGCCAGGGAGACCAAGAAAGACCCGGTTTAGTGCGCAGGTGTTGACGGAGGTGGTGGAGATGAGAGGGATAGCAGAGGACAGAGGGACGAGGAGGAGGCGGCGGGTTGGTGACACAAACGAGAACTTGTCTTGGACGCGTGATACAATCTTTTACATGTTCCGTGGGCGCCGAGTTCCCTATCCGGGCGGCAGGGGCGATGGGCGGCAGGCGGCAGGCGACAGGAGGGCGGTGAATGCCAGTCCCCAGGGAGGCAGAAGCAGGGTACGGCGGCGTCGGAGAGGAAATCATTATCCTCATTAGAGCTACTTTAACGCAACGCAACTTGTGGGTAAGGACGCCGTGCTTGTCATCGCTTGAGTCTCGAGAAGGCGTGCAGCGAGGGTGTCTGGATGTATGGCGACCTGGTCCTCTCGTGGGTGCGTTGGGGACGAGACGAGACACTGGAGGACATCATTTCTCACAGAACAACTGGTGGGTGCGTATAAGAGCTCTTCCTTTCAGCCTCCGCCCCGCCCTTCCCCTGTGACTTGTGTCTCTCGTCGTGAGGGTGAAAGGGAACACAGGAAAAGAGAAAGAAAGAAGGAAGGTGGCGGTGATAGCTAAAGTGAGAGGCAATGACAAGAACGAGGAGAGAGATAAATGCAAGGACAAAGATGAGGAAAAGAAAAAGGAAAAGGTGACGAAGGTGAAGGTGAGAGAAGAATAAAATCTACGTGAAGATTAAAAAAAATGTGGGAAAGAAGAATGAGGGAATGTGTGATAGTGAAGATGTGGCTGAGATGTCGGCGAAAATGAGGGGAAGGATGAATATGAAGACAAAGATGTTATGGGGACAAAAGGAGGAGACGCGTGTAAGAGCCCTATTAAGACACCCTGCTGTGGTGTGGCAAGCAGCGCGACAAGCAGTGTTTTGTGTCATTATCACAGTTGGGGAGAATAATTATTTGAAAAGCTGCAACAGTCGTGGTGACAACAACACCACGCACGCCACCTCGTCACGCCGCCGCCGACAAGACCCATGTCGTGCTAGGGATGACGAATGTACTGACAATAACTGCTGCATGACGAGGAATGACTATTTTGAACACGAAAGATAGTCTTAAAAAATACAGGAAGGAATATTTTTACGCAAATCCTTTGAAGCTTCAAGATAAAGATTACTTTTAACAAGAAGGAGCACAATGATAAGGACAAATTTTAACATGAGAATGCACTATCTCATCAGCAAAGACAACAATGGCATTTTTATATCTAAATTACGTTTTATCAATGAACAGGCTAATGATAATTCTGAACACAAGAGAAGAGAATAATAGGAACATTGCTTAACATGAATAATGTAATATCTCATGAGCAAAACATAGCACGAACAATTTATAACAGTAAAACTGTAATTTCTTATCAATAAGCAGGCTAATGACAAATCTGAACACGAGCTAACAAAATAATGAGGACAATTTTTAACATGAACGATGCATTTTAGCAGCAAACACAGCAGGGCCAATTCCTAATACGAAAGCTACAATATTTCATCAATAAACACCGAAGGCCGAAACTTAATATGAAAAATGCAAGATACTGTGACGAACAGCAGACTTCAGGGAACACGTGAATAAAGGTGACCGTATCTTTGCTCTCCCCTCGACAAGTCTATTAGCATAATTTCACATCACAATGAGAGACGCAAATAAACAGTGCAGGAAGTAAATACACACTGATTAACGAGAAATACAGAGATAACACAATACATAAATAAAGGTGACCGTATCTTGGCATCTCCCTCTATCAATCTATTACAACCTCACATTACTCTATATGGGCGACACAAATAGACAGTAGGCGAGATAAATACACGTTGATTAAAGTGAAATACATACATGAATACATACATACATAAAGGTGACCGTACATCTGCCTTTCCCTTTGAATCTCCCTCTATCAATCTACTATTACAACCTCACATTATATATCGGAGACACAAATAGACAGTAGGCGAGATAAATACACGTTGATTAAAGTGAAATACATACATGAATACATACATACATAAAGGTGACCGTATATCTGCCTTTCCCTTTACCAGTACGTTACAACAACCTCACTTCACTGTATGGGAGAGGCAAATGCACAGTGGGCAAGATAAACACAAGGTAAACACACACTGACTAACAAGAAGGTTCATCTGCTCCTTCGCCTTGTTCATCCCGAGTCACGAGGTCAGGTGTGTGAGTGAGATTAATACGTTACCCCCAATGAATGTTGATAATGAGAGCTAAAAGAGACTCCTCAGACATTCTTAAATTGTTAGTGTGCAGTTAATGGCTTAGTTAGGGGCCATTGAGGGCAGGAGGCATGAATAATAGCATCAATTATTACGGGACGTGAGGCAACACTGAGTGAATACTTGATTACAGGGGAGGAGGATGAGCAGGTGTGTGTGTGTGTGTGTGTGTGTGTGTGTGTGTGTGTGTGTGTGTGTGTGTGTGTGTGTGTGTGTGTGTGTGTGTGTGTGTGTGTGTGTGTGTGTGTGTGTGTGTGTGTGTGTGTGTGTGCTCAGAGGGGAGTAATGGTTATGGTGACGGCGGAGGACATGAAAGTAATGGTCTCGTGGTGGACATGACGGCCGCCACTTTAATGCCCCGCTGAGGCAATAAAATGCACGAAAAAAAGAGAAAAAGAAAATACCGTTCAAAAAAAAAGAAGAAAATAATAAGCCAGTCAACATATCACATCACATTCTATTAACTGCAACGAACTAATATTATCTCAACAACTTTTCCTGCGAATCATGAACAGGTTTTGAAATTTACGGCAATAACTTGAATTCCGTCATCTGCGGTTGGCTGGCGGGCATGTGTGGGGTGTTATCTTCCGCCCCGCCCTTGCCATGCACCTCCGGAAGAGCTACTGAGGCCGCAGAACCCTTGTAACGACGCCGTAACCAGCCGCACCGCCATCAAAGTCCTCATTAGCATAGCGGGCGTATGGGAGGAGGCAGAGGTAGGATGGGTAAAGGTCATAAGTACCTCACATATTTTCTTCCCCTCCCGTTCCTTCCCATGCCAAGTCTCCCTCCTTCTCCCAGTGCGTATATACATCCATCCCCACCCCCTTCCTTCCTGCCTTCCTTCCTTCCTTCCTTCCTGTCTCTTTTCCTTTTATCCTTACCTTCTGCTCTCTTTCTCTCTCTCTCTCTTCCGTCCCTCTCCCTCTATCTGATACATTACACCTTTATACAAATCTTCCTTTCCTTCTGTTCCTTTACCACCACCACCACCTTCTCCTCCTTCTCCTCCTCCTCCTTTTCCTTGATCATAACTTCATCCCTTTGTACGTTCGCTTTTACCTTCTCCTTTTCTGAGTCTACCTTTTTTTTTTTCCTTTTCTCCCTTTTCACCCTCACTCACATGTGTCCTAACTCTGCCCAGACGCACATAGGGACACTGATACCCGCAGATTCCGGTCTCTAGGATCCACCAAACGCTCTTCGCATCCTTACATTTTCTCACATACTCTTGGATGTTGGATCCAATGCTTTCCTCTAGTCTTTCTCGTTCTCTGTAAGCATGTATCTGATTTCGTCTTCTCGTTATATCTTTTTCTTTTGCCTTTTCTTCTTCATCATCTTTTCTTCTTCGTTTTTCTACTACCTCCTCCTCCTCCTCCTCCTCCTCCTCCTCCTCCTCCTCCTCCTCCTCCTCCTCCTCCTCCTCCTTCTTCTTTTTCTCTTCCCATCATTTCATGTCGTTCCCTCTAATTACATTTTTTTTAACTCCAAGAAGACTAACAGATAGATGGCGTGCTCTTTCACATAATCACGCACGTACAGTATACTCTCTCTCTCTCTCTCTCTCTCTCTCACACACACACACACACACACACACACACACACACACACACACACACACACACACACACATACACACCTGGGTCGCGCACGTGTAGAGGCTTAGCTGGTTAATTTACCTCTAGGAATGTCATACCTGAGTGTTACGAGGAGACATTACACCCACTCTACATTTCCTCTTTAAAAGTATTTGACACTATAAATAATAAGACAAAAAAATGTAAGAGAGAAGACTGGGTTCGAAAAATATAAAATATGTGAAAGTTGTTGTTTTCCATTCGCATTTTCTGTTTTATTTATTCAGTTTCATTTTTTTATTTCATTTTCAAAAGTTTGGGGGACAGTCCAATGCTCTTTCGAAAGTCAAGTCGCATCTGGTAAGGAGTTGTAGGATAAACTTCAAGAAATTCGGCCTGCCTGCCATCACGACGCGTCCCTCATGCAGTTTATTGGCTTAACTTTCTGCATTCTGATTTGGTTAAGTGATGGGGACGAGGCGAACCGAACCGAGGCCGCGCGGGTATAAAGTTTCCAATGCAAGGACGATACAGTGGAAAAGGAAAAAGGGAAAAGAGAATAATCGCACGCAAAACCATAACACGTCAACCCTCGCCACTTACACGCCAACCCAACCACACGCCACAAACTCGCGCCAGCCACGCTTAGTATTCGTACACGCACCGTGGCGTTAGAATGCGAAAGCTCGGTGCATGGTTAGCCCTTTGAATGGCAATAAGGGAACGCAGCTTTAGAATAACAGAATTGAGACAAGTGAGTGAAGTTTTGAGTAAACCTAGATTTTGCAATTTCAAACAAGAATTCATTTACAGACAACAAATTACCTTGACGATTCAATTACTGTTTTTTTTTATCTATTCCATTATAATAGATCATCTTGATAAGCATGAGAAGTAAAGCAACTCTGTTCAACTTTGAAGAGAACTCACCTAAAAAAAAAAATTGATAATCTTAACTTAGTATAAAAGAATTCATTAATTAATTTTTCTATTGTTATGACATTTCCTCAATTTTAACAATAGTCAATTCTTAGGCAGCTGTGTCATCTCTCCGCCTTGCAACTGACGATCTTGTTTGCCGGAGAAGAAACCGCAGCAGCCAAAGGGCAAAGAAGCAACACGCAGGGAATTCCAGTTTCTTGTCATTCGAAGTTATTCTCATTTCACTGCCAGACTTGAGGTGGAGTATCAACCTCAACTTTCCTCATTACTCGACAAGACTCTGAAGGGAAGTGGAGCTAAGACTTCCTCCGACACACAGATACACGTAAAAAACACAGACCAAGTATACATAACTACTTCAACTGCTGAATTATTAATGACTCCCAAGATCTGCCTGGAAACATTACCTCGGGCGCGTGCTGCCTCAGATTACAGGTTGGAGTTTCACGCAAATTTAAATCGGCAGCTTTAATGCGTGTGTGTTACAAATTCCAGAGTTTTGATCAAGATTCATTATTCCTGGCGTGAGAGTCGTTAGTGCAGGTTAGTGTAGTGTTTGCAGTGTTGATACCTGTCGTGTTGCTAGTTTTTCCTTTTCTCTCTCCCTGTTTTTATGTTTCCGTCTGTCTTTCTGTCAGTCTCTCTCTCTCTCTCTCTCTCTCTCTCTCTCTCTCTCTCTCTCTCTCTCTCTCTCTCTCTCTCTCTCTCTCTCTCTCTCTCTCTCTCTCTCTCTCTCTCTCTCTCTCTCTCTCTCTCTCTCTCTCTCTCTCTCCCAAGAAGCTTCTATTTGCGAATGTTGATTTATTCAACAACTTTTTCCTCTTTCAAGTATGCTGGCGATTAAAGACTCGCTCATCTGAGAATAACGATCCTCCAAAAGCAATCAACTCTTGCTACACACGCACACACACACACACACACACACACACACACACACACACACACACACACACATGATTGGCCCCTGTCGTCGCCTCTCTTCCATTTGTCGTTAGCAGAAACAAGAAAGAAAAAAAAAGAACTGCAGACTTTAATGTGTCTTTTAAAATATGATTTCCTGACGCAGTTTATCATCACCCGTGGAGGATGTCACCCCCACCCATTTCTATACCCATCCTGACACCCGCACTGATGCTCTCACCCCACGCCCCTCCACTATACCCTCGTAACACTTTCCCTCAGGTACATCAAGGCGGGTGGTGTAAAATGGATACATTGCCGGTAAAATATATTTCCTTCCGAATAATCATCACCACATTTGCTGTCGAGCGCGGTGATTAAGATAAGAAGCGTAACAGTAGCAGTAACAGAAGCGTGAAGCCTTGGATGTGCAGTATAACAAGAATTAGTATTCGTATTAGAAGTAATAAATTCTCCACGAAGAGAGGTGTTCTTCAAGGAGGAAAACGCTTACTTGAATGTCGTCTATTACTTGCCCTTCTCCAGCGCACTTCGTCTCCCCGTCCCTTCGTCTTGCGTCCCTCCCCTTCTCCGCACCCAAGACAGCCGCACCCACACATTCATCACACAAGGAACGGCGGGGTCGGGACGGCTGATGGAGGGGAATTTCCACTCGCGGTTGTTAGTAGCTCGGCCGGAAAACCATAAAAGATGGCCCAAGAAAGAAGCGTCAGTCGGAGGAGCCAAGTGGAGCAGTGACCGTTTTTCTGGTGGTGTTTTTTTTTTTTTCAGCCATTTCGAATTTTTATCGTAACCAGTGGCGCTTTATTTCCTTAGCTTTTCAGCCACAAGAAAGTCTGACCTCCGTCCTTGACCTTATGCAAAATGTTCATCTTACTCCTTAATCTTTCATCCTATCCTTTATCTCTCTCTCTCTCTCTTTCTTTTCCTTGTGCTTTTATCCCTTCACTTCACTCTTGCATCTCCGCCTTCGCTTATCCCTCCTTCTCCTTCTCCTCCTCCTCCTCCTCCTCCTCCTGCTTCTCATTATTCAGTTCCTTTCCTAACGTCTAATCCACCATCAGATACGAGGAGGTACATGAATGATGATGTGTTGCCGCGTGTACTTGCAGATAAAATTTTCCCCACTCACTCACTCACTCACTTGCATGCCCACTCACTCATTCACTTACTCGTTTCGATAAATTTTGCTGCTGCATATATTTTTTTTTTTTTTTTTTGTGTGTGTGTGTGCTGTTGCTGCTGCTGCCTCTACCACCATTAGTACCACCATCACTAGCACTATCAAACAGCATCTAACACCATCGCTACTCGAAAATATCACCTTCAAATTTGTTTTCACTACCAGCACCACCATCACCACCTCCAGAAACCACAACCATCACTGCTACCACAACTATCATTTTCAAACACTACTATTACCACCACTACCACTATTTTTACTATTACTAAAACTACCAAGCCACTGTTGCAACCACCACCATCACCACTACTACCACCAACCACCACCACCACTCAGTAACAGCTCCCACCGTGTTTATTGTTGCGTGAAGTGGGAAAAAAATATAAGCAGTCAATCTGTATTATATTATATCCCATAACTGGTGCCTAAACACGCCCCTATACATATACAAACCCGGGAAATTCTAATGTATGTGTGTGTTTAATGTGTTTCGCTTTACAGTGTGATTATTCTTTTTTTTTTTTTCCTACCAAACAACTGATTGATTTATATGGTGAGCGTGTGTGTATATGTTAGGAGAGAGTGATGTGATGTGTGTGTGTGTGTGTGTGTGTGTGTGTGTGTGTGATTCAAACATCATTCACACATGAACCCAAACAATGATATGCATGGCGTCATCTCTCTCTCTCTCTCTCTCTCTCTCTCTCTCTCTCTCTCTCTCTCTCTCTCTCTCTCTCTCTCTCTCTCTCTCTCTTTAGCAAGGTCACCACCGCCACCTGAGTCCCTCCGGTCAAAGTTACATTACTTCCCTCGGGGGATTATCGACAAGGCCTTCTCATCTCTTTGCTAACGAGAACCTCCTCCTCCTCCTCCTCCTCCTCCTCCTCCTCCTCCTCCTCCTCCTAGACACGAAGGAATGTTCCCTACTTCCACTCAGTCCTACAGTGGGGACAAAAGTAATGATAGGATAAAAAAAATATATATACATGTAAATAAAGTAAAGTTTGTACGAGTGTATACACGTAAAGGGGTAGAATAAAATGTTTGTTAATAGTGTTCATTCAAAGTTGGTTGAGTTTCATTGTTATGGCTTTTGGATGTGCCCTAAATGTGGTGCTTAAAGTTATATGTGTGAAAGAAAAGAGAGAGAGAGAGAGAGAGAGAGAGAGAGAGAGAGAGAGAGAGAGAGAGAGAGAGAGAGAGAGAGAGAGAGAGAGAGAGAGAGAGTTTCTAGGTTGTAAAATAAAGTTCTCTAGTTGGGATTGTTCTGTTTGTGTCGTGTGTTTGCTTATGGTTATGTGTGTGTGTGTGTGTGTGTGTGTGTGTGTGAGAGAGAGAGAGAGAACGCTCTTACACACACACACACACACACACACACACACACACACACACACACACAAACCACCATCACCACTACCATCACCACCACCACCACCACCACCACCACCTTCACTACCATCACCATCACCAACATCCCAGAAGAGACACAAGACGTAGTATAAAACCAGCTTCTGCATTTGTGGCCTGAAGCAAAACTGGCAGCTTACCGAGCAGGACACGACCAGCCTGAACTAAAACACGGCCAGTCGCTGTGTTAATAACGCGTTCGTGTTTGGTGAAGATGTCAGGGGTTGTGTCGGCGGCAGCACACTGAGGATTACCTTTACTTTATTGCCCTTTTTTTTTATCAAGCTGGGTTAGTTTGCGAGGAGAAAAAAAAAATCATATGTAGAAGTAATCTGTTTCCTTCCCGACCATTTAAGTTCTATTATAGCGGGACCTTTTTACTCCCTTATTAACATGAAAGGTGATTTAGTTTGAAAGGAAAAGAAAAGTCATCTGTAGAAGTAATCTATTTCTTTCTCAGCCATTAACTTGTATGAAAGAGGATCATTTGGAATTGTTAAGGTAGTTATGGTGATTATAAAGGGATGATACGCGTGTGTGTTTGTGAGTTTGTGACAGCCAAGGATGAATGACAGAGATACACGCGATAAGTCAAGGGCGAAGATGATAAAAGAATAAATGAAAGCATCTTATGAATGTTTATAATGGAGTGAAGGAATGCGATGCTGAATCAATTGGAAGCTGCTTGGCAAATTTCCTCATGATCATTTATAACTTGTTGAACATTTGCCTTGTACTACAGTTTATTAATTAGTTTTGTAACCTGGTAAACACAAAAGCAGCCTCTCTCTCTCTCTCTCTCTCTCTCTCTCTCTCTCTCTCTCTCTCTCTCTCGTGTGTGTGTGTGTGTGTGTGTGTGTGTGTGTGTGTGTGTGTGTGTGTGTGTGTGTGTGTGTGTGTGTGTGTGTGTGTGTGTGTGTGTGTGTATTCATGCAGCTCATTTTTTTACAGAGCACAGAATGTTAACAAAGGATCACCGTAGCAGTGAAAGACTTAAAAATCTTGATGAGTGTATAGATAAGAAAGAGAGGTGAATATTGATAACCTAACCTAACCTACGGCTCACACAGGGACTGCCACGTGTAAGTTTGCTGGTTTCTTGGAACTTTCCTTCTATCTTAATGTTCTTGGGATGAATTCAACACTGAAGGAATAAAGTTCATATTTTATTTTATTTCATTTATTTTTCTTTGCTGATTTTGGTTCTTATGCTCTTATGTTTGCTTACTTTAATTTTCTTCATTATTTTCTTATTCTTTCCTCTATTTTCCTCTTTCTCCACGTAGTCCAGTCCATGAACCGCCTCCCTCAAGTCTCCCAACGCCTCAGTTACTAAAAAGGACAAGGGTGCCAGTTCTGTGCCCATTTCTGTATTGTACTCTTTAAAATCTTCTGGGTCTACGTGCTCTGGTCTGGTCCACGAGTCGGGTTCCCAAAGTCCACAGTCCCGCTGCAAACAAGGTTGAGTGCAGTACCAGTTTTTATCATTGTATCTATTTTTGTGCAGAAAATAAAAAAAAAACTCATGCAAACTTCAAAGACACGTCACTTTTTTCACTGTATTTTTATTTTGTACACTTTTTATAAATCTGCATACTATTCTTAAACACAAATATTTACACTATTTTCATACCAGCCTCTACAGTCCTACCTGGCCACCTCACCTCGTCCCACCATACCTGCTGAACACACCTGCTTTCCGCACATCTGCTACACAAACCTGCTCCACACACCTGCAGCCCTTCCCTTCCCGGCACCCTCAGCCATGCACTGGCCAGGATTCCACAGACCTGTCCCACAATTTTCTGCGGGGAAATATGTAACACTGATGGCTTGGGATGACCATTATTATACACATTACCAAGGGCGTTGCTCATTTTTGGGGATGGACGAGAGAGAGAGAGAGAGAGAGAGAGAGAGAGAGAGAGAGAGAGAGTGTGTGTGTGTGTGTGTGTGTACAGAAATACAGTAACCTTCTGCACTTGCTTCCATTACTTCACTCGCTTTGTCCTCCGGTTTCAGTCTTATCTCCTCTGATCCGATGGCAATCTCCTCACATTTGATTGACTCTGCAGATCAAGCGACTTAATTAAGATCAAGAGGAAATATTAATACAATGGAGGTGAGAATGATATGTTATGTACACAACTATAAACTTTACTCGGAATTACCTCAGCGCTGCACCTCCACTATAACTGAAGTTACAAGGATTTTCAAAGGTTCTTTTTTTATTTAACGATTTCAGTTATGTTAACCAGATTTTTCTACACTATGAACAGGAAAAAACACTCTTGAAAACTCGAATAATAATCTTTGGTCTTTGAAAATAGTCGTAGTGAGAGAGCAGTCTTTCAGAATACGGAACTGTTACAAGTAAGTGTACGAGTATACGTGTGAGGTGGTGAGATGGAGGGATGGTGGGGCTGCTGTTGCTCTCAGTTGGCTCACCGTGGTCGTGTTCCCGGCGGATGATGGACGTCACTCGCACATTTATAAGTCAGTTACAAATCCCTCTTGCTTGACGTGACCTGATCCTGAGCACCGAGATGAATGGGCCAGATAGCTGCACTTGTGAGTGACTCTGAGGTTCACAGCGGCCCGGAAAGTGTGAAAATTTGAAGGAAAATAGAGAATGCAGCTGTTCGGTGTGTGTGTGTGTGTGTGTGTGTGTGTGTGTGTGTGTGTGTGTGTGTGTGTGTGTGTGTGTGTGTGTGTGTGTGTGTGTCTGTGTGTGTGTGTGTGTGTGTGTGTGTGTGTGTGTGTGTGTGTGTGTGTGTGTGTGTGTGTGTGTGTGTGTGTGTGTGTGTGTGTGTGTGTGTGTGTGTGTGTGTGTGTGTGTGTGTGTGTGTGTGTGTGTGTGTGTGTGTGTGTGTATGTGTGTGTTCTCTGCATAGTAAACCTTCCGGACACTTTAACAATTGTTTTTCCACTGCCTGGCGGACTCTACTCCCTTCAGGATGCATGTTGGGAAACTCTACTGTACAGAATACCATTCACAGAATCCTAAACTTCCCTTTTGTATCTTCTAAAAGCGCAGACAAACAACTTTTTTTTACCTACAAATTTGAAGACAAGAAAAAATAAGTAAAAAAACTCCTTCCCGTCCGGACTTTACATCAACTGCTCGTCAGAAATACTCAACGCTCCGCTCATAAAACTGCGTGATATGATCGTCATTTGCATGTACAGAGCGACGCCCGCCTCGCCCCTGCAGGAGGAGGAGCCTCGCCGGGCCCCGCCACTGCCTCGCTCACTCTCACTGTCTGGAATTCTCGCCTCACTTCCCAAACGTTTCCACATGTGCCTGGGATCCCTCAACACTGTTCTGAAATTCACACAGAAAGTCTGAGTCTTACAAACGATGAAATTTCCATAACTTTATATGGAGGATTTCAAGTTTTGGGAATGTTCCAGTGTCGCAGACTTAAATGCTTCTACTCTAAACCACATATACGCAATTCATGAATCATGTGTTCAGTAAATTGGCGGTCCCGCCACCGTCTGCCGCGCCACAGACGCATCATCAAATAAAAGGCTGAACAAATGGTAGCCTAGAATCAGCAGTGAACAATTTTCTCGCTCGACTAACAGCAAAACTAATCACCGCTTCCTCTCGCCGCCACGACAGCTTCGGTTTTTCCAATACCAGCCTCGCGGCCTTCATGGCGGGCCGGGCTCTATTTTTGTGGCTTTGCCAGATTCCCAAATTAAAGAATGCCGTAAAATTTTTACAGAGATGCATCTGCAGTGCCGTAATTTCATATTCTATATTTTTTTCCTGGAGGCGTTATTTTCATAAATAAGATATTTATAAAGGTTTCCAATGGAAAATAATGCCAGGCGACCATCGAAGAGATATTTCCCTAAATGGAATTGCAATAGTTAAGCAAAACTATGTAGATAAAACAAAACATTTTCTAAAGCAGATATTTCAATTACGACAGACTTGCGTTAGTATATCAGGGAGGCGTCCCTTCCTTGTGTCACAACGACTCCAATAACTCCAGGGACGCTCAATCGTTTTCCTTACAGTGTCAATAAAAGGACTTTTATTTAGAAGTATTATTCCCGCACAGCCAACACAACCACACGTAGATTTTGTATATTTTGTTTTTATTCAAACAAACTTGTTGTTTTGTATGACCTCTTGCCTTCCACACATAAAATTCTCGGCTCATTATCACCTAAATGCCTCCAAGTTAATAAAATTCCTAAAAACAGTTTGTTTTACCGCAAAACGGCCGAATTCCTCGTAAAATTTACCGATCTTAAAGTTCACAGGATTTTTGCATCCCAGTTCTTCCCTCGCTGTGAGAAAAAAATGGTAACTGCCCCGCCTGCATCGCTTGTTTGCTGGGTTACGGCAGCCCTCGGGGAGAGGCCCGGCCAGCCCCTCACCCAAACCCCACCACACGACTCTCCATCTCTTCCACCTCCCAGCTCCTGTCCTGCCTTCACTATTCCCTCCGCTCCACCACACCTTGCACCAGCCGCGGCGTGTTAACAGCCTCCACGCCCACTTTGTCTCACGTACACACGAAAAGGTAAATGAAAAGAAAAAATAAAAAAAACTCAGGTCAAATAACTGGACAAAACTAATACACAAAAAAGATACCGAAGAACATAATATTACACACATCCAATGAAAAGTATCAGTGAGACAGTACCGGATGAATTGAAAGAAAACAGATAATCATAAGGAGGGAAGAAAAGGAGACTTAGCCGATATTAAAGACCTTATGGGGGGCCGTCTCGGAGCCGTAACACCGGTGCTAAGACCGCCCACACCTGCCGCGGCCACACACTCCAACCCCACACACTCCTGAACATCCGGAATCTATACAGACACCTTTTCGTTTCCGTCGGTACATACAAAAAAATATATAAAATAAAATAGATACGCTTGAAATATATCGTAGCATTTTTTTTATAGGAATACAGAATTAGATACAATTACGCTCTTAGACAGCTTTTCAATATTAATAATTCACTCCGAGACTGCTCAACGAGAGTAATTTGGCCAGATGACGATGGAGAGGTTCGAGAAACGATGCCAAGAACGAGAATGGGGAGGAAGAGAAGATGGGAAGGAAGTGGAGAGAGCGAGGGAATGGGAGAGGAAGGAGTGATAGAAGGACGGAGGAGCGAAAGATGTAAAGAGAGAGAGAGAGAGAGAGAGAGAGAGAGAGAGAGAGAGAGAGAGAGAGAGAGAGAGAGAGAGAGAGAGAGAGAGGAAAGAAAAAAGGAAAGAGGAAATTACAAAATATACGCACAAGTGAGGAAGTTAATACAAGAAACAAGGAAGGAGAAAAACAACGAAAAGGGAAACAGAATAAACGATGACAAATGAAACACACACAAAAAAAAAAAAGAAGAGAACAAGCGGAAAGAATTAATAATTAGAAACACGTTAAGCCAATCAATATGACAAGCGAACGATAGAAAAAAAAAACGAAGAAAAAAAGGAGAGAAACGTAATTTAAACTATACAAAATTAAATAATGTTGAACGAAATGAATAAAAACGTCTCGATACATTATGGAATTGATAATAAATGATGGTTTGTTGCAGATTATGAAAATGAGCAGAGGAACAAGAGGAACAGATGAGAGGGAAGGGGAGATGTGATAAAAATGGACATAGAGACAAGAATTTTATGTTTGAGTATATTTTTGAAAGGCGAAATTTATATGAAGAGAAACTAACGAAGAAGGAGGAGGAGGAGGAGGAGGAGGAAGGAGGAGGAGGAGGAGGAGGAGGAGGAGGAGGAGGAGGAGGAGGAGGAAGAGAAGGAGGAAGGAGGAGGAGGAGGAGGAGGAGGAGGAGGAGGAGGAGGAGGAGGAGGAGGAGGAGGAAGAAATCGACGACGGAAAGGATGACAGAAGATCAATAATAATAATAATAATAATAATAATAATAATAATAATAATAATAATAATAATAATAATAATGATAATAATAATAATGATAATAACAATAATAATAATAACAAAAGCAACAACAGTAACAAAGAAATTAAACACTAAACGCAAAAGATGAAGCCAAATAAATAAATAAAGAATGAAAGAAACCCAAGAGAATATCAAGAAACAAAGAAAACAGGGAAGAAGGGCGTTGAGTACAAGAGAGAGAGAGAGAGAGAGAGAGAGAGAGAGAGAGAGAGAGAGAGAGAGAGAGAGAGAGAGAGAGAGAGAGAGAAAGGGGAAGTAACACGAAAAATACTAGAGGAAACATGGAAATTCAATCAACACACACACACACACACACACACACACACACACACACACACACACACACACACACACACACACACAGGAGAGCATCTTCAACTCAATATCCTCCTCCGCGCCAGCTAACACACGTAGAACAATTAAGAGGAGCCAAAGACACACCTTGCTCTCCCCTACCTGGTCATTTCGCCCCAGACAAAGAGGTCCAGGTAGCGTGCTCGAGTGAAATGGACAGGTATAATCGAGGACAGGTGATCCCTTTCTCTCTGTCCTCTCGAGCTCTTTTTTCTCATAAGTCCCTGGCCATTACTATTATATGAGGGTTCTTTTATTTTTTATTATTATTTATTTATTTTTCTAAGGTGATTGATGTGAAGAGAGAGATTGGCGAGGGTTCTTATTTTCTTTATCAATTTGTCTTTTTTTCTAGGGTGTTTGATGTGGAGAGAGGGATTGGCAAGGAGAGCGAGGGGGATCAAAAGGTTCTTAATTATCTTCAGGTGTAAGTAAAGGAGGGTGTGTGTTTTTTTTTTTTCTTGTATTATTTTCTTAAGGGAGGAATGTTTGTGTACTGTTGCGTTTTCATGTCTGTCATTCCTTGATTTCTCTCTCTCTCTCTCTCTCTCTCTCTCTCTCTCTCTCTCTCTCTCTCTCTCTCTCTCTCTCTCTCTCTCTCTCTCTCTCTCTCTCTCTCTCTCTCTCTCTCTCTCTCTCTCTCTAGCCCTTTCAGAGGACATGAATAATGAAAGTGATTTGCTGAGGTCGTTACAATTGTCATCTCTTACACGCGCGCACGCACGCACATACACAAAACACACACACACACACACACACACACACACACACACACACACACACACACACACACACACACACACATACACACACACGACCTTTAGTATTCCATTACAGAAGAGGAGACATGAACAATACTCTTTCATCCTCCTCCTCCTCCTCCTCCTCCTCCTCCTCCTCCTCCTCCTCCTCCTGCTTCTCTTCTTCCTCCTCCAGGCCAGGATTGAGGTCATTAGTGCAGGTCACGCGTAGTATTGGATCGTGCATGAAGAGGCTCAGGTAAATCAACAAACACACAGCAGGCGACTGGGAAGGAGACGAGACACTGCGCTGCGTTTTAATTGTGCCTCGACATTTTTCAGGAACAGAGAGAGAGAGAGAGAGAGAGAGAGAGAGAGAGAGAGAGAGAGAGAGAGAGAGATACTGTATGCTAAAGGGGCTATCACACTGGCCTATGATACGCGGAACGCGGGCCATGGTTCTTGGTACGAAACCAGTAACACTATCACACACAAGCTGCCCGCGTTCTTGTTATGCTAGGCAAACGGCCCACTAACCAAGACAAAGCCTAATCAAAATAAACCAGAACAAAACCATGCCGCTTATACCTCAGCCTGTGCTTTGTCCTGGAACTGCATTTGCACTTCCTCTTGTTGAAGAAAAGTAAGTAAAAAAAACTAGAGAAAAGCTGAGACGTGCGCGACGGCAACTTTAGAGTCAGAGGTAGTTGCCATGAGCCCAAACTATCGACATGATATATAACATAACATAACATAAATAATAGGATAACAAAGGGCCACCAGGGCCCATCTAGGTTATCCTGTACCAGTCGCACAGCGACCTCGTCATCAGTACTTAAAGATACACTTACAAGTACACAATACATTATATACTAATTCTAAATATTTGGCCCATTAACAGGGCTAAGTCCTGCAGCGAAATCCTCTACAATTTGTGGTCCCCATACATGGGGATCATGTCTTATTTAACTATAGTAAATTTCTTATAAAAACTATCATGCAGTGCTATACATAATTATAAATCTAATAAATTTAAGTGTTTATCTAATCTGTTTTAAACATTGTCAAACTAGTGCTATTTACAACCGTCTCTGGCAATGCATTCCAGAAGTCTACCACTCTATGACTAAAGAAATATTTTCTTATATCTAACCTGCAGCCTTGCTTTCTAATCTTCCTGCCATTATTTCTAGTCCTATTTCCTTCCTCTAAGGTAAAGAAAGATCTCACATCTATATAATTTGTATCTGAGAACTTTTTAAATAACTCTATCATATCCCCTCTTATACATCTCCTCTCAAATGAAAACATGTTTAATTCCTTCAATTTTACCTTTCTAAATTGATGAAATATTATTTAATATTCCAATATGACAAATTTAGTCACGTTCTTTTTAGTTCAACTGAAAGGTTTTTATTGCATATATTATGTTTACTTTTCCATTGGGATAGCATACGGTGAACAGGGATGGACATGAAGCCATCCCAACTTGGTTCCGCTAATCCGCTAAGTTCCAGCTATCTAGAGCGGATGTTCCTGGTTCCGCGTATCATAGGCCAGTGTGATAGGGCCTTAACAAAGCTTCCGAATAACACATAGCTTAACAAAATTCCATTCCTCATTAAAACATAAAGGAATTGAAATCTACTGAGTAATATGGCGCTGTTTTGTTATATAACCACTATCTCTAACGCCAAGAAACTACCGTAAGCTGAAACTAAACTAGCAAGCTTTTAAACACGAATGGAGCACAAGGGAAACTAACAACATCCATATACAGATGAGACGTGTTTGCCAGGATGTGGATCTTTCGTTATGAGTAGGTTAGGTTAGGTTAGGTTAGGTTTAGATCAGGTTTGGTTAGGTTTAGGTTGTTAGGTTAGGTTTAGGTTAAGTTAGGTTAGGTTAGGTTAGGTTAGGTTGGATTAGGTTAAAGTTAGATTAGGTTAGGTTAGGTTAGGTTAGGTTAGGTTTGGTTAGGGTTGGTTAGGTTTGGTTAGGTTAGGTTAGGTTTGGTTAGGGTTGGTTTGGTTTGGTCAGGTTAGGTTAGGTTAGGTAGAATGGATAGAGATGTTTTATATAAGAAGTGCCACGCGCTTGACTAACGAGTTTTTATACCTTCCCATATTTCTTGTGTTCTTATCTGCTTTTTGCGGCTTCCTTTATTTATTCTGTGTTTTTATGGTAGCCTTCTTTATTTTCTGTGTTCTTATCCTCTTGTCTTGCTACCATTTATTTTTGTTTTCCATAGCGCTACCTGCGAGTTTGATATTAATGTGTCAGCAACGTTCTCCTATGTGTGAGGAAGACCAGGGATATTATAAAGGGGGATAACACACTCGACTACTGTATAATTAGATAGTTAAAGAAGGACGAGAGTTATAAAGACGACTAGCTTACTTTTGGAGATGTACTGATACTAATATGCACAATCATTTCAAAATATTCCAAGTAACAGGACGCGAGAAAACAGAAATAGACACGGAATTCCGGAGTTTGCCAGTGGAGGTGAGAAAAGTGTAAAAGTACCGGTTGTGTGTCAAGGGAGGAGGACACGAGTCAGGGTCACAGCAAGACAGGTTCACAGAAAGGCAAGCGGAATGATATACCAGTGTTTTAATTGCTCCGGGTCAAGAGGTAAAGCAAGAAATGTGGGAAATGTTGTTCTGTCCGCTGAAACACGGAGTATCTATAGCCTGTCTCTGCGTTAGGATTATTCTACTGTCTCTGTATCTTCTGTCACTTGCTTATTCATTGCCTCTATTCATTCAATCTTTTCATTTTACAGTAGGATGATGTGGCGTTCTTTTCATCTTTTCATCTCTCCATTCCTCCATCTTTCTATCTCTCTATCTTTACACGTCTCTCTCTCTCTCTCTCTCTCTCTCTCTCTCTCTCTCTCTCTCGTTCACTCAATCTATTATTCTGTTCTGTCTCTCTTCATAAGGTTGCTTTGTCAGATAATGTTCCAGTGTGTCTTTCTCATTTGCTCACTCATTCCACCTTCATGAGATTACTATGTTACGAAGCTGTTCTTATGTCCCTTTCTCTCAACAACTCGTACACTCTCCTGCTTCTGTCCTTCGTCATTAGATTACGGAGAAAGCTCAGAGTAGAATACAGGAGAAGGTTATTATCAAGAGAATATTTTTAGAGAAGAAGAATTGAAAGATACGGAAAGTAATTATATAGCAGGAGAAGAATAACAATGAAGGAAGATAACTAAAGGAAAACAGAGGAGTGAAAGGATAAGTGAATGATAGAGACGAATCGTTTATCAAAAGAATAATCACACTGAGGAAAGAAAAACTGAAGCATAATTGAATAGGGTGTAATTGTGTATACGAATAAGTTAAGGATAAATAATGAAAATAATTAAAAAGAAAGAAAAAAATAAAAGAACAATTTAAAGGGACAATCACAGTGTACAATCACGCTGCTGCACCAGAACACCCAGCCAGCAATACTCGCACATATAACACAAACCCCTGCAGCACAAAAACAGATGGCTTGTAGAAGAGAGAGACCAATTAATTCATCGTTACGTAATCCGAGCATCGCCGCTTCGCTTTACATAACGCTCGCTAATCAAACACAAACCCTCGCCTGTGCCGTCCCTCGAATACAAATCCAACCGCCGGAGAAAAAAAAAAAAACACAGCTACAAATAACAAAGGAGCACCATACACTGTGCACTATTAATATCTTTCCTTTCAGCCACCGTACACTACCTAACTAACCTACCTAAACTACTTCCTATTCACCGTAGCTCAGGTAAGGAAGGGAAAGGGGTGGAAGGGACAGGAATACAAAAGCGGGTCAGGAAGACACAGGAGCACCAGAAGAGAACAGAAGGGAACAGAAGGAAACAGAAAGGAAAAACGTGGATAAAAGGATACAGTACTGCAGGAGGGAAGAGAGGACAGGGTGGAATATAGTGAAGGTGCTGGGAAAGAGGCATTAATGACTTGAAAATGGCCAGCAGGAAGGAAGGGGGATAAAAATGGGACTGTGGTGGGAGGAGGAGGAGGAGGAGGAGGAGGAGGAGGAACACAAATGAACACAATCGAAGAAAAAAGCAACTGCCTCTCTGTTGAGAATGAGAAAGGACAAAGATGAAAACCCCCGTCGTCCTTCATTCTCTCTAGTTTATATCAGAGAGAGAGAGAGAGAGAGAGAGAGAGAGAGAGAGAGAGAGAGAGAGAGAGAGAGAGAGAGAGAGAGAGAGGATAATAATGTATCAGAAATAAAGTAACAACACTGAAGAAAGAATAACACTCCTCTCCTGCATTCTCTCTGGCTTAGTCTCAGAGAGAGAGAGAGAGAGAGAGAGAGAGAGAGAGAGAGAGAGAGAGAGAGAGAGAGAGAGAGAGAGAGAGAGAGAGAGAGAGAGAGAGAGGACGAAAAGGGCTTTAACTTCACTCACAGCTGGAGGTTGAAATATTTGTTTACGTGCAACAAACACACCGGAGGAACCATCTTCCCACAACGCTGCTTGCCGTCACCGAGCCTCCGCATTTTGTATTCACGAGGCACGCCGAGAAACTATTCACAGGAAAAAAAGTTTAAAAAGTATTGAAGCATCGAAAAACAGATAAACAAAGGCAGGGGATGGATGGATAAATCGATAAAGAGATAGGCAGGTGGATGGCCATTCCGGTAGATGGGTAGATTGGTAGACTGGTAGTTAGGAGTCAGTAGATAGATAGATAGATATAGATAGACAGACAGACAGATATAGGTAAGGTATATACGTAGACAAAATATTTACCTATATGGATAAAAGAAAAGCTGTATAAGTGGATACATACAAACTGCTTAGATAACATTAAAAAAAATACATACACAAATAAGAAGATAGATATGAGACACAGATAGGTAGATAGATAGGTAAGCAGGTAGACGCATACATAGATCAAATATTTACCTATATGGATAAAAAGAAAGGTGCATAAATGATACATACAAAACTGCATAGATAACAAAAAAAATACACACAAACAAGCAGATAGATACAATATACAAACATAACTTGCTCAAATTCCTTTTACTCAGACCTATGAAACCTGAGACATACCACATTATTTCCTTCAACAGTAACACAAGACGCAGCAGCAACACAGGAACATCAGCAGCGGCAACACTAACACCTTCTGGTAGCACGCGGTAACCTGAGCCAAGCCGCAATAACAACACAACAAAACGCAACAAAACAATAAAACATATCATACTTCATGCCCTGAGTCAAGAAAGTGGCTGCTGCTGCTGGACTTGAGCTGGCTGGGTTTGGGATTCGAACCCTGCACACGGGACAACTCAACGCGGTGCAACTCAAGCCTCTTCATGTTCACGGCGGGAGGTAGCAACGCGGGGAAATTAGTTAGTGTTAAGCCACAATTACCATAGCGAACTTGCACACCGAGTAATGAGCCGTGGGAGTGACAGACCAATACATCAGGAGGGGATGAGGGCTAGCCACTCCTCCAGCCACTCCTCGCCGGGCCGCTGTCGATGGTAGGAACAAACCACACGCTTAATAATTTGTGTGTACGCTCCTAAACGCTTTTGGGATTTTCAAAGGTCATGGTAACTAATCGGGTTTTCATTGTGGGTGTATGTTTTCTTTCTATCTTTTTTTTTTCTAGCATTGATATATAAACTGATAAACTGCTACCGGAATCATGAAACGCTTCAAAATCACCAAAATTTCCACTAGAGTGTGTTGTACAAGAAAGGTTAAAAGTCTCTATTGGTGACATAAGGCTTCAACACGCTTCAGAATGCAGTCTTTAGTACTAATAAAGGAATAGTGTGTGTGTGTGTGTGTGTGTGTGTGTGTGTGTGTGTGTGTGTGTGTGTGTGTGTGTGTGTGTGTGTAGCAAGATTAAAGCACAAACACACACCTTGTACGTAAGAGTATAAGACTTAGTAACAAAAGAATAAGACGTGGACATGTGTTCCGCCATTAAACAAGAACACGAATGAATGGCATAATTTGTACCCAACGGCAATTTACAGCGTGCATTCATACATATAATAAACCAGACAAATCATAGCAAGCGTCTACTGTACGAGGCGGATAATAAAACGAACTAGGTACAAATCGGCATAACTAATGTGAATAATGAAGGAGCATCTCGTCTTACACAAACAGGAAGCCACTCACACCAGCGCGAGGTGGAGTGACGAGGTACTTGGGCGTGCATCTCTTAGGCAGTAAACACAAACCGACCAAAGCGCCACTCTGAGCCAACATCCCAAGCGGTGGAGTTAATTTATATGCACCGGTGGATGTTTAATATTTAGCACCGGGCGTAAATTTGCCGCTGGACTGCTGAGATATATTCAAACAAACAAATCAAAGTGGGGGCAGCAGCTACACGATCCTTAACTATCCCGCTGTAAAGAAAACGGGCCGCTCATTTGTCTAAGGAAGGGATGACTCAAGGAATCCAACATGATCCTTTTTAATTACGACTCTCAGGAGGGTTAGCATAAGGTTCACTACTTGCATCACTAACCTGTTCAGCCTGACACTGTGTGACCTTCTGGGAAACGCAGCTTACCTGAAAATTAAGAAGAATTCTGGTGAGACAAAAAATCATAAAGGAAACAGAAAATCATAAAGGAGAGAGAGAGAGAGAGAGAGAGAGAGAGAGAGAGAGAGAGAGAGAGAGAGAGAGAGAGTAATAAAGGACAATGCGAAAGTTGAAATGAAGATGTTAAAGTGTTTAGCTTCAGTCACTCCCTCCATAATAAATTTCGCTGTCAGGGAAATACAATTATCAAGTTGACAGTGTGATAAATTGTGCATTAAGGACATTTGAGCATTTTACCATTTTAAACATTAGATATTTCTCTTTTCTTTATATATTTAATTTCCACGTGTGCTAAAGATTTTACAGGAAAAAAAAACTGTCAAAATAAATCAGTCAAGTAAGAAATTAAGACTTCTCAGAATTTTTAAAGTAATATTCACTTTTAAAGAAAGATAGAAAGTACATAGAATAAATATATTATAATTCAACTAAGCTTAATTTTCACGTCATCTTTCTGTCGACACGAGCAACAATTAATAAGCAAACGCAAATGATTAATTATGACATTCCATTATAAAAAGAAGTAAAAAAAAACACTTAAAACAACTCGCAGATTCCTAAAATAACCACTTCCAGCGTGCGCTATTTTCCCATACACTTCCAAGAACACAACATTACCCATACAGAGAACACATACACAACACTTCCCTCCGACACTCACTGGATATGTATCGCCTCGTAAACTCGTCAAATAAGCCACTCTTAGTAAACAATATCCCCAACACACTTCCAGGAACTCACCATTACCCATACACAGAACTCAACATACACACTCACACACAAACATATATATACACTAGACCTACCATCTCTTGTCTATCACCTAAATTCATCAAACACGCCTCTGCTGCCTAACAATTTTTCTTCCCACACACTTCCAGGAACACAGCATTACCCACAGAAGGAACACAAATACACTGTTTCCATCAAATTCTCCCATACACTCACTGAATACCTACTACTTCTTGTCTTCCCTCTGTTTTGCTTATTCCTTAGTATTTTTTTTCTTTTTACAAATTTTCCTTTATCTATTCCTCATACCAAGAATTTTGTTTTAATTATTCCCTTTTCTTTCTTTCTCTCCTCTCCTTTCAGCATTTATTCCTTCCCTATCCTCTACTATTTTGCATTTTCCCGTTCCCGAGCATTTCCTCTTTTTTTTGCCTTTATTCTGTTATCCCTTCCACTTCCCAAACAGATTTTTCTTCTTTATCCTATTTCCTATTTTTCCTTCTTAGCATTTTTTCCCTCTCTCTTCTCTATCTTTTTCTCTGTCCATAGTATTTTTTCATCATTTTTACCTTTATTTAACTATCTTTTCCTCTTCTCTACCACTTTTTTTCTCTCTACTCTTCTTTCCTCTATATATCCATCTCCCCAAATACCTTACCTTTATTTCTCATCCCTTCATCTACCTCTAACATCCACTACTACCGTCTCCCCAGCAATGTCACTTAGCACTCGTCCCTCTGCCCAGACACAACCATAAGCACACCTCCTACAGCCAGCAGAGCGTCCCACAAAAGGCACTTCTCTCTTCTCTCATAGATGAAGTGTGCTAGCGTCGGGCGGCCTAGCAAGAGAGTGTCCCAGGAGAGGCAGCATCCTGGCACCCCGTCACTCGCGTTATGGATGACCCTCGTCCATCACCCACCACCTCACGCCGCTCTGATGGATCCCCAGCAGCCCCGCGCACTGATATATTCATCGACACCCGCAAGATGGAGGTATGTGATGGGTAAAATATTGAAAAATACACATACAAGATGGAAGAATATGGGGAACGATAAAGAAAATTGGAAAAAACACACGAGCACAATTAGATAGAAATACATATACTGTTATATAAAACAATGAGATAAATAAGAAAAAATTGAACACACATATACATATACTCTATCTATTTCTTAATTCTGAACATTGTGTGTGTGTGTGTGTGTGTGTGTGTGTGTTTCACTGTTTGATCTGCTGCAGTCTCTGACGAGACAGCCAGACGTTACCCTACGGAACGAGCTCAGAGCTCATTATTTCCGATCTTTAGATAGGCCTGAGACCAGGCACACACCACACACCGGAACAACAAGGTCACAACTCGTCGATTTACATCCCGTACCTACTCACTGCTAGGTGAACAGGGGCTACACGTGAAAGGAGACACACCCAAATATCTCCACCCGGCCGGGGAATTGAACCCCGGTCCTCTGGCTTGTGAAGCCAGCGCTCTAACCACTGAGCTACCGGGCGTGTGTGTGTGTGTGTGTGTGTGTGTGTGCATTCAATTGATGTATTTTTTCCCATTCAGACTAATAACATCATTAAACCGTATATGTCTATTGTTATTATTATACATACCAACCTATCCATCCACCCACAAACCCATACGCATACCCTCCCTAACACACACACACACACACACACACACACACACACACACACACACACACACACACACACACACACACACACACACACACACACACACACACACACACACACACACACACACCTAACATCTCCATCCTCCTCCCAGCTTCCCCATCCACATGTACACTAAATAATGTAAGCTCTTCTCTCCTTAACTTCCCCATACCTTCCTTTCGTCTCTTTCCCTCACGACTTTTCCTCTCCCCCTTTCTCTTTCCTCTTATATTTCACCTCCTTCGTCTCTTTCTTCTCTCTTTGCCGCCTAACCCTTCCCTTCTTTCTCAGCTTGACTTTCCTTCCCTCGGTTCTCTTCCTTCTTATCTCTCAGCTACGTTTCCTTTCTCTTTCCCTCTCCTCTCTCTTTCCGTGTTGGTGGGCAGAGGCATGAGCGGAAAACAGTTAGTGGTCGTGGTGGATGACAGAGATGGAGGGAAGGAAGGAAAAGAGGTGGAGAAGGAGGAGACAAAGGAAAGGGAGAGGAAGGGGAGAAAGATATACAGGGAAGGAAGGAGAGAAAAAGAGATAGATGATGAAGAGGAAGAGAAGGAGGAGGAGAAAGAGTGAAAAAACGAGGTAAGTAATCAGGAAAGGAGGGAGAAGGAGGAAAGAAGAAAGAGAGACGAAAAGAAAGGATGAAAGGAAACAGTAATCAGGAAAGACGGGAAAACAACGAAGAAGAAAGAAGAAAAGTAGGAAGAATGGGATAAGATAAAGGTACAAGGTATAAGACAAGAAAAAAGAGAAGGAAAGAAGAGAGATGAAGGAAAAGAAGGAGGGGGAGTAGAATAGGAGAAAGATATAAAGGAGAAAAAAAAGGAAGGAAAGACGAGGAAGAGACGGAAGAGGAAGAGGAGACAGGTATTCAGTGTCCTAACAACCTCTCTTCGCCCACGAGTTATTAATATTTTCCCAGTCATTAATTTCTTCCCCAGTTCATTATAAAATATTCCTAAACGTTTACCGCCATAACAGTTCTTCTGGGCGTCGCTGGGATGTAGGAGAGCCGCCCCATTTGACGTCCCACACATCCAACTTTACTGACACTCCGTCCCTCGCCTCTCGCCGCCTCACCCATGCCTTCCCACGCCGTACATCCCCAGCACCAATCACGAAGCTACTGATTAGGGTTAAAATTAAATAATGAAAAATGAGAACGACAAAGAAATACGGAGGAGGATGAACGTAATGAAGCGACGCACGGTTATGGCGCCCGTGAACATGTCGCGGCACCGGGAGGATAATTAGGCCGCCTCCTATCACCAGGTATCATTTAATTACCTAACGGAGCAGGTTAATTAGAGAGGTGGTTTAATTACATGAGAGTGGCCATGAGGATTTAACACAGCGGCCCTGCTTCCAGTTTATGAGAAGATAACCAGGGATGTCCCCCTCCCACCAATTCCCCTCCCTTTCCCTCGCCCTGTTTTCCTGTCCCTCTCCCTCCTATCTCCCTCCCTCCCTCATACTGCCCACACCTCACCGCACCTGTTTCTTTCCTCCTCCCCAACAGTCTCCTCCCTCCCCGGCCACCACCACCCCACGTGCGCCTCATGCATGACAAAGCATCAGGTAATATAATATAATTACGGTGCACCTGATTTTTTCAACCTCATAATGCAAGAAAAATCATTCTCATCATCATCACCATCTGTTTTCCTGTTCCCTCTTCCCTCTGTTCGTCGGTATTCTCTGCATCTTCTTCATCTTCATCCTTTTCTTGCCCTTTCGTTTGAATTCTTTTTAAATCATTATTATCGTGATCATATTCTGGGAAATTGTCACAATACTCGTAAAGTAAATAACAACACATCGTTTCATCCCAGAGCTCCACAACAGATTACACTCAACTCCATGGCGTCCCCCTTTCACCCCCACTCCCTTCCACTAGCCACCCTGCACCCTCCACCCTCTACCCTCTACTAGCTACTCCACGATTATCTATTCACTGGTAAGCTTGCGGTCCATATATTGTTCCCCTTCCCTTTTCGTTTCCGCGGGATCGAACGCCTCACGGACACCAACGAAGTAATGACGGGAACACACAACAAACACCTCATTATGTAAAGGTGTTTTAGTGACATGAAGTTCCTGTTTTTTTGTGTGTTTTGTTTCCTTATTCCCTTGTGTTTCTCCCAGCTTTTATGTTTGTTCCTTCTTTCTATCCTTCTTCCTCAACAATTTTTTTTTATTCTTTTTTATAGTTTATTCTCTATACTTTATGTCTCCATCTCATTCGCTTCATTTCCTTCTACCTCAATTACTTTATTTTCTTTCACTCTTTTTCTCCATTTTCTTTTTCATCTTCCTTCCCTCATGTCTTTTCTCCTCATTCACGTCTGTTCTTCCTCCTTCTCGTCATCTTCCGTCAAGTACCTTAGCTTTTCTTCCTCTCATCCTCTTTCCTGAGTTATGTTTCCTACTGTAATTTCATCCTTCTTTTATTCTTTCCTTCGCGTTTCCTCACACCATTCGTCTATTTTCCTTCATCTTTCGCTTACTTCTTCTCTTGTCTTCTTTTTGCCAACAGTATTTAAGTTTTTCATCATCCATTTGTTTTTTTTTTTTTTTTCACTATTGACTGATCTTGACACAAAAAAAAATCATTATTGGCATGTATGAATATTCTTTATTAAATTTTCTTATTGATAGATTCCCACGTTGGGCATATGTCTCTTTATTTATTTTTTCTGTAGGCTTATTTTCTATTTTTTTCCCTTGTTGAATATAATCTGGTAGCACTGTTATGATGGAACACTGAACGGTACCATTACTGATAATAGCTTAGGTTAGAACAGTTGTTAATAGTTAGGATGGGCAGGAAAATATCAGAAGGGGGAAATTACGTAAAGAAAGTTCTCGGGAAGAAAAATATGCTGAGGGAAATTTGTCTGGGAAAAGAAAAAAAATGTCCAGAAGAGGCAGGAAAATTTCTTGCACTATTTTTATTTTCACCTTTTCTTCCTTTAATTTTCTTTCATGTTTCATAATGAATTGTTCACCTCTCTCTCTCTCTCTCTCTCTCTCTCTCTCTCTCTCTCTCTCTCTCTCTCTCTCTCTCTCACCGCCGTGAATCAAGCCCCTCCCTCCCCTTGCTCCCCAAAGTCACGATGGGGAGACATGTTCTGGACGGGAATTTGGCGCGAGATTTATCACAGCCGGTAAATCTTTCTTATCCTCTAGTTAGTGGGTCTTTTTCCACCCGAAAACATACCTCTGGCCATCGATTCGAGTCGTGGTTCAGTCCGTTTCACTTCCCCCTTGCGATGTTTGTTTTCTTGTATTGATTATGGAAGGCAAAGTCACTAGGAAGAAAGAAATGAAAGTTTAAAATCATTATTATAATGCAAGCAGAGTGATTTCCGTGAGGTTATTCACTTTTCCCAGTCCCCATTTCATGTTTGTTTTGTCTATCGTATTGATGATTGAAGTTAAAGTCACCAAAAAAGGGGGAAATGGAAGTTAAAATCATTATTCGCAAAACTGACGCAAGCAGAGTGACTCCAGTGTGATGTAATGACCTTGGCTTCCACGAACGAGGCAAAGCAGTGGCAGCCTTCAAAGACAGCGCCTCCAGGAAACATAATACTTGCGTGAGATATGCTATACTATTTCCTGCGAGCAAGCGACCCTTTAGTGTGACGCCGGTGCTCAGTACGTTACGAAACATAAGGAAGCACAAAGGAAAACAAAAGAAGGAGAGAAAAAAACTGTTGACTTATTGGTTCTTGCGAGATTCTGATAAGTTACACGATTTTATTTAGATATTCAGCTTAGACTTTGCAAGAAGGCTATGCTGGATACATGTTTGGTTGGTTTTATTATTGTAAGGTTCTTTCAATAATAAACTTAATCCTATGGTCGCTATTATCTTCAACTAAACATATCTCGGTCAGTAAAAGACAAGACGAAAACAATATTAATTCAAATTGTTGTGAACTGCTGGTTGTAACGTTGAAGAGAAAGAAGAAACATGATAACTGTAATGCCTCGAGATGGTGAAAGCGATGTTGAGAGGGAAAGAAGGCAAAGGAGGAGCAGAATAATCAAATGAGGCATCGGTAAGCCTGTCCACGTATGGGAATGGCGAAAGCAAACAACAGAGGGGCATCATCAGGGAGTCTCTGAACACGTTACCGAGAGTGAGGGTAGAGATTGACCGGCGGTGTTTGGTCGAGGCTAACACGAAACTAGGACGGAGCAGAGGCGTGGCGTGCGGTGGGAAGCTAAAGAAGGTAAGTAAGCACGTGAGGAAGCTGAAATGAGTGGCTCTGAAGGAAAGCCCGGAAAATGAAGAACCAAAAAAGCAGTAACACACAATAGGAAAATCATGCAGACAACGAGTCCCACGAAGTCTGACACACCAAAAGGAAGTCCAGCAGGTGAAGGGCCCGGAATGAATGGCAGTGAAAGAAAGCTCAACAAATAAAAGAGCGCGAAATGAGCGAGGTATGAAAGGAAATTCCAGGAAATTATATACCCAAATGTGTGGAACAAAAAAAAAAATCCCAGCAGAGAAAAATACTTGAAATGAATGGCACTGAAATGAATGGAACCGAAGGAAAACTCAGCAGGCAAAGAACCTCGAAGTTAATACCGTATAAATGGAAAAACCAGAGACCAAAAAGTGACAAAAAAAAATCAAATAGCCAAAATAACCAACACAGAACAAATATACATTAGATAAAGGATTTAAATTCAGTGACGCATAAATAGAAAACCCAAGAAATAAAAATCCAGAAGTGAGCAGCGTACAAAAGGAAATTGCAGCAAATGAAGAGCCCAAAATGAGTGGCATAAAAAGAAAAAAAGAGTAAATGGCCAGCAAATAAAGAGCCTGAAGTCAGTGAGGCACAAAATGAAAGTCCGGCTAATGAAATGCCTGGAAATATTCCGAATTCATAACGGGAAAAGCGCGTATTGTTCACCCAACGCAAAAAAAAAAATGGGAAAAATCATGAACTCGTGAAGGGAAAGCATGTATTCCTAACTCAAACAGGTTTCATTCTGGGGAATAAAAGTGTACATAGATTCCTCACATTCAAAAAAAGATCCTAAACTCATTAAGGGATAGCGCAGGCTGCTCATCCCGAAAAGGATCCTAAACTCATAACGGGAAAGCAATGTTTTTCATCCACAACAAAAAGTGTAGAGTTTTTTTTTTTCACCAAAAAGGTTTCAAACTCACAAGGAAAAGCAAGCAGATATTAAAGGGAAAGGCGTAGATTTTACATAAAACTTAGGGAACAGGTGTAGATTTCATACAAAAAGAGCAGAGAAACTGTAGATTTCATATGAAAATAAAAGTGATTTCATATGAAAATGGAAAAACAATATCTATCTCAAACACAATAAGGGAAACGTACAGATTCCATACAAATCAAAGGAAAAGACTGTAGATTTCATACAAAGAAAACTGTAACTCTAAAAAAAAAAAAAGGGCAAAAGGTGTATACTTCACTCACAAAAATGTAAAATTTCATATAAAGATATAAAAACAAACTAAAAAATAGAAGCTTGTAGTGTTCTATGACACTGATACGACTAGGCTGTTGAAATATAAAGAAAAGTAGATAACACGTCCAAATTCAAAAAAGGCTGTGATTTTTTCCAAAGATAATGGCGAAAAGTTATTCCTTACTCTAAGTTTATTGTTTAAGTACTTACCAGAAATAGACAAATAATTAATAATAAAAGTAAAGAAACTTAAGCGACAAATAACAAATAAAAAGGAATCATTCTACACACACTTACAAAAAAACATTAATCACTAACGAAGGTAACAAAGTAAATAGAAAATAATAAAATTGAAGATGTAATATGAAAAGTACAATTGAATAATATGACTCAATTCACTTAGTAAGATAAAAAGTACTGATTAATCTGAGGAAATTCCTTTACTGCAAGATACAATTAAGTATGTATTAAATAATAACACATAAAAACAGCACAAAATAATTCAATAATACACTTGAGACGAGGAAAAAAAATGTAGTGATTAATTAAAAGCAAAATTCATTACTTT
>NC_059303.1:6625359-6640359 GCF_017591435.1 Portunus trituberculatus
CTCACACCCCTACACACGATTTACAAAGGTTATTCCATGTAAAACAACGGTGAACTGATGTGCTCCATGTATTGGAGGGTGTAGAGAGTAGCGAGAGAGAGTGAGCGAGCGGAGGAGTATGGTCAGGAGGGATGGAGGAGGGATGGAGGAGAGATGACAGGGAATGAAGCGAGGTAAGGGACGGAGGGAAGCCTGTGACGCAAAGGGGAGGTGAGGGAGACGAGGATGAAGTGAGAGGGGAGATGTATGGAAGGGAGAGGAATACAGTTAAGGAAATGAGAAGACATGGTGAAGGGGACGAAGGGAAGGATAAGAGAGCGGAAGGGAGAGGAATGTGCACTGTAAAGGAAATTAGGAGATGCATCGAGTAGGAGATAAAAGCGAAGTGTAAGAGTGAAGATATTCAAGACAGAAGAAAAGCAAGATGTCCAAGGAAACCCAAAAAGAAAGCGCGAAAAAGTTGTTTCACGACGAAATAAAAAGAAGAGCATGATGATTATGAAATTTCAAAGAAAAACGTAAATGAAACAAAAACAAGAGCAGGATAATAGTAAAAAGATAAAAATGAGGTTCTGAATAATGTTACAGAATAAAATCGTATGTTGTATGAAAAAAAAAAAAAACATAAGAATTAAATGATGAACAAAAAAGTTAAGAAAGGAAGAAAGAAATCAAAGAAAACAAAAAGACAGAAACCGCGTCAAAAACTAAAGGCAACAAAGAAAACGAAGAGGAAAAAGCAAAAAGGGACGCCACCGAAGACAGGATGCTAGGAAGGGAAAGGTCAAGGATACATGAAAACAAGAACAGGAGTGAAGACAATAAACAACTCAATCCGGGCTATCTTAATGTCTCTGTTGCACTGCTTCCACTCCCTCCTATACATCCAGCGTCACCAGGTGCATAAAAACAAGGAGCATCACCCACGTCCCTTCAAATTAGGTTCGATTCCACTGTACACGATCAGCTCTCCTTATCACGATGTTCAGTTCGTTTTGCGGTACTTGATGAGTCTGTTCTGCGATACTTGTTCTTACTGCAATACTACGTGGGTTTTTATTTGGACAGTGGTGTAAGTTGAGTCTCTTTTACGTTACCTACTCCAATTATAATAGCAAGTGGATGTCTTCAGTGATACAAGATGAGTTCGTTTATGATACCTCTTCTCATTACAATACTCGGTGGATCTCTATAGTTTCAGTGATACATAATGAGTCTTGCTTTTTACTATGCCCGGTTCCTAACAAAACTAGATTGTTTCTTTTACGATACAAGTTAGTTTTACGATACCCTTTCATCACAATACTACCAGGCACCAGTGTTAGCGATGATACTCGACATTAACAATACGATACAGAAAACTAGGTATGCATCCCCACTTTACAACACCACCTACGAGCATACCAGTCTCCGTCGCAGCTCAGCGGGTCCTTAACGAAACTATTACAGTACTCAGCGGCTCTTTTACAATGCCAAATGTGTACCTTCGAGCCCCGTGCCCTGCCCCGCGAGGCTGCTGGATCAGGGTGCACATGAGGCGCGCTGGTGACTTATTTACGAAGGCAGTGAGGCAGTAAACAAGGGCGGGGCGGACGTGCGCAACGGAGGGTCTTTGGGAGCAGAAGAGGAGGTGAGTGATACGGGTCACTGGCTGCGCGATTATAAATGGGAGTTTGGTGTGTGTCTGCAAGGCGTGTCGTGCAAGGGTTAATTATCTACGTGGTGATGAGGACTAAAGGGAGGAGAGGAGAAAGGGGTAGAGAAAAGAAATGTTGTTCTTAGATTCAGATCGTTAAGCGGTTTGGGTTCTAATAAGGACTGTTTTTATGATGTTTTCTTCTCATTAGTGACGCTAATACTTTGTTGAGTTAGCATGGAATTTTTAATGCTGTCTTGAAAACCATAACTACTTGTTTTTTTTATTTTACTCGATTTATTCACATTTACATAAGGTCTGTTTTCGAAGGCTACGTGAATTATTCGGGTTTCTATGATCCTTTCTTTCCACTGACGATGCTAAAACCCAGTTAAGTTTCTCTAGAATCATTAAATCTTCCTTTAAAATAATAAGTAATTTAATTTTCAAGCGCTTTAGGCTTTCATAAGAATTGTTTGCAAGGACCACTAAGATTATAAAAAAAACTCTTCTTTCAATGGATCTGAAACTGTTAGACTATCACTAGAATCATAAAAAATGCCTCAAAACACATAAACACTCGAAGTAAGGTGCCAAAGCATTAAAGAACACACCATTATTACAATTCGATTACAAAGTAGACACGTTTTCCTTCCATTCACAGCCCGCAAGGAATATAATCATCCCCACGAGTCTGTGAATTACTGCTGCAATTTTCCACCCGACAAGGTTCTTTAGGGAATGGATTGTCTAATAATATAGGCCTTGGCGTGTCTTCCTACAGTAGTCCTCCATTCACCGCCTACTGATCCTGTCTGAGTGGCATGCATCTCCTTCCTCCTCCTCCACCTCCTCTTTGCTTTAGCGAGATGTTGACGTTGAGCTCCAAAAACAAAGTGGATCAAAGGAGGGATTTTCGATATTTTTCTTTTTAACAATGAAGTAAACACTATTCTTTGGGAAGATGTACACTTCCCTCGCGCTCGGAGCAAAATTGCTAAATGAGGGGTTTTCAGACAGGGCTATTTCGCCGCGATGAAACTTTACCTCCATTTCCTGTTCCACGCCACAACTGCTGACGACGTGAGTAAAAAAGCACCACGGGACGGGTAAACACACCGCCACGCTCACAACCACCGCGCGTTTGGCTGTCGGGAAGGATCGAAACTCACGCCCAAGTGAAGAAGAGAGTGATTTGAGCAGATTTGAGCAATGGCCGCAGGTATGAAACAGATATGAGGGAGGAGATAAACACGTATGAAGGGGAAAGAAAGCATTTATGAAGGAGAGGGAAAACAATTATGAAGGGAAGGAAACAGGTATGAAGAGGAATGAAAATAGAAATGAGAGGGAAGGAAAACATTTATGAAGGCGAGGAAAACAGGTATGAAGAGAGAAAGAAAACAAGTATGAAGAGGGAAAGAAAGCATGTGTTAAGTGGAATGGAAACTTACATTAAAAGAAAAAAAAAAGATACGAAGGGGACAGAAAACATTTATGAAAGGAAAGGGAAACCAGTAAGTACTTAGGTGAGGTAACGTGAAGGTTCCGTTGAATGTGGAAAGGTGGTGAGGCCGCAGCTTCCTCAATGAAGTTCACTTAGACCCCCCATTGAGGGACGTAGAGGGGCTGTAGGGGATTGGAGAGCGGGGTGAGGTGGAGTGGCAGCAGGACGGAGAAGGGTGCACGCTCGTGATCAATTATTTACGACACGTTTATGACCTGACCCACAATGCTGGTCTCTTCTCCTTACGCCAGGCTGGGTCTCGTACATTTCAACTTACGCCCGTCTCATCTTAAACGGCAGCTTGTTCCTTCCAGCAGTGCGTGGTGACATTCTCTTTCACTGCCATCCCTCCCGCCCTTCCGTCCCACAAAGTTTCGATTTACACTACGGATCTGACCGAGACTCTTAACTAAGCACTCCTCGCGGATCAGCCGTTTCAATAAAGCATTAATTGGACAAACTATAAAAAAGAGATCATGAATAAGTAATTGGCGCTGGTTAGAGATAAGAAGGCGTGTCTGTGTTCCTGGCAAGACGTACTAACAGACAGAACAACCGGAGCTAGTACGGTTCACCTAAACATGATAAAAGATGCTGAACCCGCTCTTACCACCCACCACTCCTTGCCACTCCTCGCTCCCCGCCACTAATACACAACACTGTCATCACTCGTGGAGAATTTCGAGTGGCTATTCTGCTGAAGTTAAGTCCGGCCAAACAAGTTTCTTCAATATCTCTATAGACCAGACGAGCCACTCCACTCTCCACACATGGCGTCCACGTCTCGTTTGATCTGCAGCGTCAATAACACCATCGCCAGAATTCAGACGCTGTACAAAAGAATCCAATTTTTCCTTGGGGAGAGAAAGAATGGCTATTTTGCGCCGGAATGTAAGGGATAAATGGCATAGTTATGGTCCTTACGAATAGATATGGCTGTCCTAAGAAGCCATGGATGGTTAATAAACGATTGCTAAAATGATAAGTTTCAGATTCCGCCCTCTAGGTACCTTGTTAATGATCAGAGAGACAAGAGAGTTAACGCAAACTAAAACTTCACCGGCCGCTGATCTTATTGTCAAGAATAGCCAGCGACACCAGCGCTCGACCATGACCCTTACTGCCGAGCCGCCGTAAAGTCCATGGTCGCTTGGCAGGACCTGTAAAATAATGAACAGAAAACGTCCCCCACACATTGACCTTAGCCCTTACTCTTGTGTACACGCTGACCACACTCGGTACGTACCTGCAGGAGAGAGAGAGAGAGAGAGAGAGAGATTAAGTGTTACAGGTGAAGCCGATCATTTTTACCTACGAGAGAGAAAAAAAAGCAATACCTGTACTGAATTTTAAGAGCCCAGTAGTACAGCTCCTCGTTGGGCAGTGCGATACACAGTTCACGACGAAATCAATAAATATTTACAGTGGTACGCTCTGGGTCGTAACCTAAATGGTTGGAGGGGGACAGGGGAGCGTCCTAATTGGTCATTTGTCTACAGAATGGCCTTCAGCTACTCTCCTTAATACTAGACGCAGCCCCCCGATGTGTGGCCGACTGGAAATGACTCCTGCTCCATGAGGGGTTAAATTGGAACTCTCGCAGGTTAGATAAGAGCGAGACGCGGCCCACAACCACTAGTCTGTTGCTTCCCAATCTGCAGTAGGTGATAGCGACAGCAACACTCGGCCCTCACACCAGATTTAATCACTACCAAAAGCTGTATTCGGAACCCTGCTTTTTTATCCCCTTTCCTAATGCTCCTCTGTCTCACCACCACCACCACCACCACCACGACTACCACCGGTAAACCTTCGTGTTGTCACGCTCCGGAGGGCTTTGCTGTTTCTGGGTTTCTCAATACAGCGTTCCTTGTTCTCTGTGCAGTTCCGGCGGAGTTATTAATGCAGCGCTATCGACGTGCTTATATCATCTAGAGCAGGTGGTTTCTGCAGTTTATGACGCTTCCACCCAACTTCAAAGCAATGCAGTCAGGCGCTCAGAATGGCTCGGTATACTGACAGGGCTTGATTAAAGTATTCAGACATTGTATACCATTAGTCTTGGCAGGGGTCGACAAAGGGATCACGAAAGGTTCCCCTGTCCTCTCACTCCCCTGCCTCCCTCACTTAGCACCTCAACACCTCCAGTCCTCCACTCCCTCCACTTCCCCGATACTCCCCCTTCCACTCCTGCGTTTCCTTCCCATCCACACGTCCGCACAGTCTCCACCTCCCATCCACATATCCACATAGTCATCTTCCCTCCCCAACCAATCTGGACTTCAATTTTCTCGCTGTATTTCTATTTTCAGTGATGCATCGGCGGTTACATGAATCATTCACATCGAAAAAAAAAAAAAAAAAGAATTCGGAGTAACTCGACTGGATTTCCGAGTATTACGTTGGGAGAGGCCGAGGAGGAACGAGGAGAGGGCAAGGAGGGGGTGAGGAGATGGTTGGAGGGAGCGGATTCAGGGGGTGTTGGGGTGAGGGTTGTGGTTGCCAGGCTTGGAAGGACATCGATATCCGGAGCCACAAGTTTAACTGGGTACACACGCAACACACACACACACACACACACACACACACACACACACACACACACACACACACACCTCTGCTCAATCAAACAGTACCTGCAACTATTCCTCTAAATCTTGCATGAACGCGCTACTTTACTCACAACACCACCAAGGCGCATCTATATTGCCCCGTGCATACACTATTTTTTTTTCTGACATACGGAATGGCAAACACTCAATAATGGATGCACTGGTTAGGTATGCTGTTTGGTGCGAGTTCCGGCGCGGCGTTGAGAGGCAAGAAGGAGGGTAAGCTGTCTGTAGGAATTCATAACGATACTTGTGCTTCTTCCACCTGTGAGAGCCAGAAGGTAGCACATCGACCACCGCCCTCTGTGCCACCTCTGTGTGTGTGTGTGTGTGTGTGTGTGTGTGTGTGTGTGTGTGTTAAGTTTGTCCCGATTTTATTGTTTATTTTAGTAAAGTCAAGTCAAGTATTCATATTCTAATTAATATAAGGATATATAGTGTGGACTGCATATCTTTACGAGCTTTGAATAATATATGTTGAGGTTAATTTTACTGTAAAACTGTGGTTGATTTACTACTACTATGCTACTTTTATACTGCTACTATTACTACTACTACTACTACTACTACTACTACTACTACTACTACTACTACTACTACTACTACTACTACTACTACTACTACTACTACTACTACTGTGTGTGTGTGTGTGTGTGTGTGTGTGTGTGTGTGTGTGTGTGTGTGTGTGTGTGTCTGTGAGTGTGTATATTGTGTGTCGTCGCAGTCAGGCACTCACTGGCACGTGAATCCATTATTCGCCCCGCGCTGCCCCGCCCCGCCCAGCCCGACCGTCCCGCGTCCTCAAAGCCGCCCCGGTGAAGTCACTCAACCGAAAGGAATCTGCTCACTGACCCTTACTCACTCTTTACTCATTCGCCCTTCGTCCACCTTGACTCACCACCGGAAAAATCCAACTTAATCATTCCTTCCTTCTTTTTCCTTTATCCAACCCTGATTGCTGCGCGGGTAACAAAATTCATCCACGAAAAATATCAAAACATCTATATGTATTAAAGATTCAGCGTGTTTTATCCTTTCACTTTCATATATCTCACTTCGATTAAGAGCAAAACAAGAGCATGGAAAATCTAAACAAAGCATCCTATTGAAGAAATTGTATATTGATTTTGATGCATGATTTAAACTGGAATAGCAGAAGGGTCTCATATATCCCAGTAACCAGTTTGGAAGGGTACAAATGGCTGTGTTCAAGGTGTTTAGGGAAGGAGGGAAAACAAACCACAGACCCTCGGAGCTGAGTGCGTTCGTCAAGAGGGCGACTAAATGCTCGTCTCTTGGGATGACTAATGGAGCGATCTGCGGCTGGCGCGGTGCCTCGTCCCTCAGCTGCCCGAGTGTTGCCTTTGTTGGGCTGCTGGGACCCTGGTACACACACACACACACACACACACACACACACACACACACACACACACACACACACACACACACACACACACACACACACTCACGCACGCACACAGACAGATAGATAGATATCAATAGTTTCATAGACCACAAACCGTAAATGCTAATGAAATAAAAAAGCGGTCGAAACATGGCTACAATAACAGTCACACACACACACACACACACACACACACACACACACACACACACACACACACACACACACACACACACACACAAGAACAAAACTAATAATAGAAGCTTTGATGTCATTTCTCATCCATCAGTCATACCTTATCATTAACATTTTCATACGACAATGGCTAATTAGGTCACGAGCTGAGGAAGAGGGAGAAGGGACGCTTAGCAACGCGACATGGGCTGCTGGTGGAGAGTGACGCCGCGATCTGGGGCCGGAGTGAGGCGGTAGTGGTGGCAGGCAGCGGCTGTCGCGGGGCGGGGGTCGAACCATCAAAGACACATATACCTCCACACCTCGACAAGCACAGCCCAAGTTGCATTCGTAAACCCGAGAGAAAAACCGAGCAGAGACCATTCGTAACTATTACCCGTGAAACACGATTATGCAGAGGGGAGAGATTGGGGGGAGAGAGAGGCGGAGGGGGAGGAATGATGGCAGAAGTGAGGGAGGGAGGGAGGACAATAGCGGCAGAAGTGGAGAGGATGAGGAAGTCAATCGTCTGAATAGGAAATGTCACAATAAAATGATTCTCACATAGAAATTGGTTAATATGAGGAAAGGAGGAGTGTTGCCGCGATAAAGGGAATGAAAGATGAAGACCAATGGATGACAAGTCGATAACCAGAAAAGAAAACGAAGAACTAAAACTCAAAACAAACAGGGAAATAAAACTGAAAGCAAAAAAAGAGAGGGAACACCAAGAATTGATATCGACAAACAAGATCAAAAGGCGAGAACAATGGAGGGTTTCCTTGAATAATATGCACCATGAGGAGAAATTTCTTCACATCATGATACTCGCCACCCGCCACCCGACCCCGCGCCGCCTCCACCCCACCGTGAGTCCACAAGCTTCACCTTCAATATCAATTTGCCATTTAGGGAACACCTCGCAAATCACGAGTAACCCAGCGACGCTCTCCTTTGACGGGTGTTGACAGAATCGAAGCAGGAAGACTGAGCTACCCCATTTCACTCCCTCCCTGCCCTCGCCCTCTCATCCTCCTTTCTCCTCCTCCTCACCTACCTCACTCCACCCTCCCTCCTCTCCCAGCAGTACAAGTGGAGTGCGTGAGTGCGAGCTACTACAGTGAGGTGGACGCCATTACTGTTGCCGCACACGTCACCTTCCACTTCTCAGCACACGTGGCACCACCACACTGACACGAGTGTAGCGGGTACGCCTTCACTCTCAGGCACCACTCTCACTCTCACTCTCTCTCCCTCTCACTCTCACTCTCATTCTCCTCTGTTATGGTGACCGTCAGCTGCCAAGGTTGTCAAAAGCAATATGCCTTTATTATTCATTTTCTTCTGATATTGTTTCCTTGTCCTTGATTTAAATTGCACTCTGTGAAAAGCTGAAATGTATATCGCAACAAATTCGCTGCAGGTTGGGCTTATGATATTCTCTCTACGTTACACATTCATCCTTTGGCACGCTTTATGCAAGTCAGAGGAAAAATAACAATAAAAAGCGTCAAAGGCACAGTATCAGCATTTCCTGCACTCACCACCATGAAGGGGAAAGCTTTCCAGGAGCCGAGTTGTGCCAGTGAAATTATTGCCAAGAGAGCCGTTTGAAAGCCGCCGCAAGTTCCTTTATGCAGCAGGCGACGAGCCAATGCAGGGCTGAGGGTCCGGGGCCCGCCGCCTCAGGAGCCGCATCGTAAAGTTCCAGTAACCCAGCAAGTGACTGACACAAATCTAAATCAAACTCAATGGAAATCGGTGAGCATTTGACAGCGTTATGCGTGTTTTGCGTGGAGCGGCGAGATGAATACCGAGGGACACTGCACGACGACACACCCACCCCGTGACAGAGCGTAATATCGCCCCTCACTGGCCTGCCTCGTCTGTCCCTGCCCCACTGTGTCCCACACTCTGTATTCCACCATTCCACCCGCGTGTTGCGCCTCGCTTCACCCCAGCCTACATTACTCTGCCTGAGCACGTTCAGGCGTCCCATACGGCATCCTGTCCTGTACTGCCTCCATTCAGGCCCTCACACAGTCGTCGTCTGTAAGGCAACACATACCTTGCAAAGCACCGAGTCACTTTGAGGACTGTTAGAAAATTCAGTCAGTGTCCAGCCGTACACTTAAAGCTCTTGGTTTATCAACATGCAGTCCTTCATCCACCTCTGTCCCCGAGTACTCCAAAGTTCTCATTACAACTCTCCACCCGCTCATCACAATCCTCTCCAGCTCGCTCTGCCTCAGCCCTCCACGTCATGTCTGCACTCCTTTATTCATCCGTTCCCAGCAGTTCCCTACATTCCTACACATTTCGCTTCAGTCCTCTAGTACATCTCACAGCCTCACTGTCCTATATGGGCTTGAAAGCGAAGGTGCATCTCGCCCCTACAGCACTAGCATTCTATTTGGAAGCAAGAGGCTGCACAGAGTGGAATCATGAGACAAGGAGAACATACACGTCTACTGGAATGATATCAGACACAGGACAGTCTTGCTGGGTAAATGGGATGGTCCAAAGAATAAGGTCTCGCCGCCAGACAGTAGCGTAGGAGACTTGGCACAGCATTCAGGCTTGCCCAAGGTCCAAACGCTTCTTGTAGTAAGACCAAATAGATGAGACCCTCCAACCCTCGAGTCTGTTCCAAAACTCTTCAGCCTCCCTTTCTTTTTCCAGTACCTATTCCATGTCCCGTTCCAGTGCTCCATTACCCCCGACCCATCCCTCCAGCCTCCACACCTCTTCCCAAGCGTTCCCAAACCCCTTCCCACTCCCGAGCCGTAGACACAGGTGGCGGCGTGCCATAACAGAGGGTTATTGCACTCATTTCCTCGTGCAGGACAAGGCCGGGCTTATATTTCCGAAGAAAAATGAATAGCTGACTAATTCTAATGGAAATGAGAAAATAGTACATGGGCTTTGGGATCACTGGGCACCGGTAGTTTGAAGTACCACGTGTCCTGAGTGGGGAGGAACTGTGGGTAAAACTAAGTACTGGAGTGGGTGTACTTTGTGACTACAGGTGGTGAGGAGATGGCGGTGTGGAGCTGCTGTCCATTATGTAAAGCTCCACTCGGCTTTCCCTTTTCATTCAAGTACAACTCACTCAAACCAAACTGTTCCTTCCTCAAACTTATAGTCGCTCCCACTCGAATTTCCACTCCGTTCCTCTTTTAAAGACCGCTCCCTCATATGCAAACCGGTACACACTCCTGCGCTGCTCTTTCATACTAACTCTTCCCCCATACCATCGCCTCTCTCTACATCCTTGTATAACCTCTTCATGTCCTTATCCTTCCTCTCACACTCATTTCCTCCCACTCTTACTCTTCTGGTACAAGTAATGTTTCCCCCATGCTATCACCGCCTCCCACTTCTTTATAGCCTATTCCTCATGGCCATACACTTTCCTACGCTCCTTAATTCCCAAACTCACTTCCTAGCAAGCTTTCCATGTCCTTGCCGTTACTCTCATCCGTTTACTTTACCCCTTCCTCACGAGCTAATAGGTTCTCCTCACCCAAACTAACTTCCTCTTAGATACCACTAACCTTCACTTTTTTGCACTTTTTGCCTCCCCACAGTGCTTCCTTCACCCATCCGTAGCCTCAAGAACCTTACATGCATCCACTCACCCACTCTCTCACACATCATCGGTCCTCATTACCTTGCAACCTTTCAATGGAACCCCTACTTGACTTCATATACCATTACCTTTCCCTAATCCTCACTCTTTATCCTCCTTCGCCACGTAACATGCATCCAAGGGCATTTATCATTTCATTCCCTATTATCTCATGTCCTCGTCTTGAATCCTACCTTCCTTTTTATAAACAATTCCCCTTCACTTTTCTCACATTGACCTTAAACATGCATCCGAACACCTCTCCTCATGCCCCTCTACTCCCCAACACCTCACATTCTTTTTATGCACCCCTACACCTCTCGTAATGCACTCCACACTTACTTACTCCCAACGGAACCCTTACGACCCCTCCTCTCAGCCCCCTCCTTACCCATTTTTCTGCCCCCGTAGACCCATTACGCAGCTCGTCCCCGCCCCTCACCTCCATGCATCCCCTGAGCCTCCGCAGACACGTGAACCTCCTCCAGACGGGATAATGGGTGACCCTGACAGACGACATTGGCTACGCACGGGGGGAGGACTGGCGGGCGAGGACGGGATGGTGATGGTGGTAGAGGAGGGATGAGATAAGAGGCTAGCGAGGGATGAGGGAGGGAGCAGAGGAAGGAACGGAATGAGATAGGAATGATATGGAAGGAAAATGTGGAGTAAAAGAAGGGGTAAAGGAAGAAGGGAGGGATAGAGTGAAGGAATAGAAAGATAAACAGTCAAAGAAGAAAGAACGAAAGCATGAGAGCAATAAATAGTAAAAAATAAGCAGAATCAATATACAAACCAAGTGATTTAGAGAAAGAAAAAAACACTGAATCAAGAAAATACAGGATAACACTGACAGTTAAGTCCAGTAAGCAGAGGAACACAAAGTTAAAGCGAGAAAAAGAGAGAAAGAGACTAAGGGGGAAACTTCAACAAAACTATTGCTCATGGAAACTTGCGAGTAACTTACATGGAAACACGGCAGCAGGATCGGGAAACAGGCAGGAAGGTACGGCGAGTAATACATTGTGGATTCAAACGTGTAATAATATACATAAATACGTACCCAAATAATACAAGTAATATTCAGTGCACACCAACACACCACACCGTAACACTGCCAGGTCAATACACAGCCAGTGCACGTGGCTTGGGGAAGAGGAAGAAGAGCTGGGGAAGAAGGAAGAATAAAAGGGGACAGAAGAACAGGAACACGAAACACGAGAAAAGAACAAGAAGATGGAAAAAAAACAAGAAGATGAACAAGAAGAAAGAAAGAAAGAAAGAAAGAAGGAAAGTGAGAAAGAAAGAAAGCTGTAAAAGGAAACAATACTAATCCACAATAGTAATGATAAAGATGAAGAAATTATAATTAAAAATCAAGAAAAGTAACCGTATCATCCATATAATAATAATAATAATAATAATAAAATAATTATAATAACAATAACAATAATAATAATAAATAATAATAATAATAATAACAAAACCAACAAAAGCAAGAACAGATAACATTATAGCCCAGATTCACGTGGACTTGAGTAAAGACGATGGACGAGGCATGACCGGTAAGTTACGCTCTACACAATGCTCTGGCACCACCAAGCCTGCCGCCCCAGTACCAGCTGAAAAGAGTCAAGCACTTCTCAGGAAAAGCAACAACAGTAAAGATTATCAAACCAGACCAGATATCATCGCAGGCTGTTACGTTCACCGGTGAAATGGGTAAGATTGGCATCGGGGAGCCGGTGAACAATAACAAAAAAAACCACTGCAGGTTCAACTGGTGAGGATATGCAAAGGGGGCACTTAGAAAGCTATTTAATAACCCAATATCAATGAAACTGACTTACATTATATATATATATATATATATATATATATATATATATATATATATATATATATATATATATATATAACACAGAAATACATACAACAATAAAGAACCCAACTTAATGCCTAACAATAATACTTATCCTATATGGAGGCAATGTGGAAAAAACGGGACGAGGGGAAGTGATACTTATGAGGTGTCGCAGTGGTGAAGTACTGGGTGAGGTGGATCTCACGGTAATCCAAGAGGCGTTGTGTTCACTGGTTGAGGCCTTGACCTCGACTGACTCCCAGAAATCAGGGAGCTCGCTTAACACTTCCGCTTGAGTCGAATGGGGCCGCGTGAATCCAACTTCGGGACAGTAGCGGGGCTTCATGAGACGGTGACGTGGAGGGTTCATGAGACGGTGACGTGGAAGGGGAGGTGGAGAGGTGGCGAACAAGGTAGCAAGAGGAGGAGGTAAGGGTAGTGGAGTATGTTACGGGCGGGCCGTAACAAGGCACAAACACAAAAGAAAATAGGATAATAAGAGCACATTTTTCTCTTTCTCTGAAGCAATAAACGTTAATTATAAAAATGTTGCTGTAATACAAGAACAGGATTATTTCTTTTTATAATCATCTACTCGTACTGCACATAATATAAATATGGTGTTATTAATATGAATGAAGAAATAAAAACATTATCGTTGGTGTGTTCCAGAAAGATTCACTCAGCAAGTCAGAAAGTAGCGCGTAGTAAGCATCATAATATTAGATTCTCTTGGTTACACTCACACAACACTCGCTAGCTACACTCCGCTTCACTCAGGTATCATCTGCGGACTACATTCAGACATTTTTTTCTCATAGGTACTCTGATATGTGCTTCTCATTGCTTTTACACTTGGACATTTTCCTGATGGCTACACTCACACACTGCAAGGATACATTCACTCTGCCTGCACGAGTACATTTCATTTACACACATACATCGATTCACTCACTCATCCTACAAGCTAGTAACACATCCTAGTCTCTATACCCAACACATCTTACACCCACACACGTCTATGCACACTTATCCCACTCACTACAGCCATACATCACTACAACCACTCTTAACCCCTTCAGTATAGGGACGCAATTTTACGAGTTTTGGGTGTGATTAGACGATTTTACTTACATTTGGAAGAGTCTATGGAGGTCAGAAGATTAATGGCCAGTCTTCATTATTTTATTCCCCCACATAAGTTTCTGAAGCTGTTTAAAATCAACAAATAGTCACCAGAATGAGTAGGAAAATGCATCGTGGTACTGAAAGGGTTAAGTGAACACATCCCTTATAAATCGCAAGGTAAGACACCCCAAAACACACACATACACATACACAAACATACACACAGACAGACACACCTTCTCATCTCGCCACCCTGCATCCATCACACACCCAGTAAACTCCTGCCGAGACAGTCAAGGGCACGATGTTTTTTTTTTTCCGGGTTTCTTTCTATTTTTTCCTCGCAACTTAGGAGCAATTACTGTTAATGTCACAGTTAGCGCGAAGTCTCAAGGAATTATTAGGCGGCTGGCAACAAGTAGTACGTTCGGCGCTGTGTAATGAGGCCAAGAGCGTGGACATTAACGAACAATTTAGACGCTCGTAACACCCGTCAGACAGCCGCTATAACAATGTAATGGCAAGGAAGGAGGGAGGAGGGAGGAAGGAAGGAGGGAGCAAGAAGGGTAGAGGGGAGGATGCACAATAAGAGGGAAACCACTTGTCTTCGTCCTCCTTCTTCCCTCACCCTTTCGTTTTATCCTTCTGGTTCACATCACTGTATTGTTATCACCCTCACTGATTTCTCTCTCTCTCTCTCTCTCTCTCTCTCTCTCTCTCTCTCTCTCTCTCTCTCTCTTTCATCTAGCAGCATTCCCCTTCCATACTTTAGCTCTGGTTATTATTCACTATCACTTTCCCTCACTTCTTCCTCCCCCTCCCTCTGTCCCTCATTTTCCCTCCATTTCTCCCTCCCTCCCTCACTGCCCATTATCTCACCCTCCACCAGAGACATCCCCGACACCCCTCTCATTTCCATACACACACACACACACACACACACACACACACACACACACACACACACACACACACACACACACACACACACTTTACTTACTTTACACACACACACACACACACACACACTTTACAACACA
>NC_059303.1:6645359-6652859 GCF_017591435.1 Portunus trituberculatus
GAAACAAATATAATAAGGAATAAATGACAAAACAAAACAGTAAATAATATCTTATAAACTGAGAGAAAAGAACGATATTCAAAATAAGAGAAGGAATGAGGAAGAAACGTTACAACTGAAATAAGAAAATAACAAATAACAGGTCAAACGGGTAAGATTGGCATCGGGGAGCCGGTGAACAATATCAATAAAAAACACTGCAGGTTCAACTGGTGAGGATATGCAAAGGGGGCACTTAAGAAGCTAATTAATAACCCAATAACAAAACACACATGAAACTGACATACACAGATAGATAAATAAATATAACCCTAAAGAACCTAACTTAACGATACCTAACAATAATACTAATCCTATATGGAGCAATGTGGAAAAAACGGGACGAGGGGAAGTGATACTTATGAGGTGTCGCAGTGGTGAAGTGCTGGGTGAGGTGGAGCCCACGGTATTCCAAGAGGCGTTGTGTTCACTAGTTGAGGCCTTCACCTCGACTGACTTCCAAAAATCAGGGAGCTCGCTTAACACTTCCGCTTGAGTCGAATGGGGCCGCGTGAATCCAACTTCGGGACAGTAGCAGGGCTTCATGAGACGGTGACGTGGAGGGGAGGTGGAGAGGTGACGAACGAGGTAGCAAGCGGAGGAGGTGAGGATAGTGGTGTATGTTACGGGCGGACCGTAACAGATGAGAAAATAAATAAATAAATAAATAGACAAAACTACGAGTGAGTAAAGACATACAGAAAAGAGAAGAGGGAAAACTATTTCAATTGGGGAACTATTTCAATTAGACATCATGTGTAGTTACGTGCCATTAATTAAGGTCAATGTTATTAACCTACAAAGTATAAATATTACGAAACCCAATGAGGCAAAAGTAATTTCAGAAAATGAGTTACGTCGGTACAATTACTTCCAGAACCTTTAATCTTACGTAGTCTCTAGAATTACATTTTGAGAAGAATGCAATTAGTTTGTATTATAATCACTTAATGCCTAGAGGGACGAGAAAGGTATGGAAAGGAACACGTGGAATATATAAAACATGAAGAACTAGAGGAAAAGGAAGCTTAGAAAGACGAAAAAGGTATGAAAAGGAAGACGTGGAATATACCAAACAGGAAAAAACTAGAGGAAAAGAAGGAGAAAGGTATGGAAAGACGTGAAATACACAAAATTTGAAAAATTGAGGAAAAGAAAAGAAATTATATGAAGAATTATATATCAAAAATGAAAATAAAAGATTAAAAAGATGTAAAAGAATGAGGAATACGTACAGAAAAGAAAGAAAAGAATTTAAAGAATAAAGAGTAGAAAAGTAAAAGAAAATGCAAAATGCAAGGGATAAAGGAAAATGGAAAAAAGAGGAGGGAGAGTAAAAACTAGGAATAAGCTTAAAGAATACAGAGAAAATAGGAGAAATAAACAAAACCGACAAATAACTGGAAAAAAAAACTGTGGAAAGTAAGAAGGAAGAAGGCGAAAAAAAAACTTCAAAAGACTCTTTCACGAAACTTAGAAGAGGGGAAAGAGGAAAACTGCAGGAAATTTGAAGGAAAAGGAGAAGGAAGGAAAGTTTGCAAGCCCCGTAACTTCCCTCCCTTACCCCGACAACCACAGCCCCTTCGCCATTACCAGAGAGAGAGAGAGAGAGAGAGAGAGAGAGAGAGAGAGAGAGAGAGAGAGAGAGACATTCCAGTATATTTAATAAGACATGAAATCCGCATCAGAGGGTAAGGGACAGTCTGACAATCTTAAAAGCAATAAACATTAAGACCTCCGTAACACTTGCATTACCTGACGAGCTTTTAATACCTGTAACAATAAGGAAGGTACAAAAAAGGCTGGTGGAACAAATGAATGGTGAGAGACTAAAGGTAGGTTTCTTGGGGTGGCCTGAAATAGACGAGGAGTAGAGAGACATGAGAGATGATTAGGGATAAGAAGGGAGCAAAGAAGGAAACAGGTGAAGATAAGAATGAAGGAAGATGAGATAACGTAAAAGAAGGAAAGGATAAAGAATAAAGGGAAAGGTAAATAATTAGTGGGGAGTTGATAATAATGATGATGATGATGATGATGATGATGAATACTGACAAAGCAAGTAAACGTGAAACATAAATGAATAGAAATGAAAAACAAACAGCAACCGATCTATTGGCCCTTACATGACAGGTCAAAAGCTACACTATCTAATACAAAGGAAAGGAATAATATAGGTAAGGCTCCTCTACACCAGCCAGACCTTATAGTAACACCTGCAGTAATTACTTAGTTTTACCTGTTTGATGAATAGTAGCAGTGATAAGTTATATAGGTAGTAGTAATAGTAGTAAGAGGAAAGACATGTCATGATTTTTTTTTTTCTCTTTCTCTCTTTTCTTCTCCTCTTTACCTTACGAGTGTTGGAATCGACTTCACATACATCACAGTACATCAAAGAGCACTTCTGAAAACGACGCGTGATTCAGTATTCCTCAAACTTCCTCGTCAAGAAAGAAAGAAAAAAAAATTGTACTCACGTTTCTCCTTCAACTCTTCGTACTTGAAAGAGAATACGTTCAAGGAAAAACAGTTGTCATTTATTCTACTCCTACCCACAGTCTTTGAAAACTTTTGTAACAAGACGTCGTTCTACTCAATATTAATGGTACCCTCATACTAAACTCATCTGTAATTCCTACTCAGCTCTAAGGGACTGTGATGTAAGTTCGATATATTTTGCTTTGACGAGTGGAAAGTTTGCCTTATTCACTTTGTTCGCATTGCCATTACGATGATGGAAGGAATATTAGAGTAACGCATTTATAGATGGTAGTTGTGGTAAATATTGAATCTTCTCATGCTTGGGCTTAATCCTTTCAGTACCATGACGCGTTTTCATATTCATTCTGGTTATTAATTGGTGATTTTATACAGCTTCAGAAATTTATGTGGAAATTGAAATAGTGAATGTCAATAAGATCGCCTAATCATACCCAAAACTCAAGGTAAAAATGTGTCCCAGTATTGAAGGAGTGAAGTTTGAATACATGATAAAGTCGATAATATGAAGGTGAATGAGTTATCTGTTTGTAGTAACCAAATTATCCACCCATCTATCTATATGTCTTTAGTAAATTATCTCTTTGTGCTGGGGAAATTATTGATCTTTATCCGTCTTCGATGAATCATCCAATTATGGTCAGTAAATTATACCTCTACATCTCTTTAATAATTGTCCATTTATACGTCTGATAAATCATGTGTTTCTTCTCAATAAATCTCTGATCTGTCTACCTGTAAAGCTCCTGCGGCTCCAGAGTAAACAGCACCGACCTTGCCACTTGTACACCTGCCTGCTCCTCCCTCAACACGAGCTGACCTGCGCACGTCCATAATAGACTCTGCAAAACCCAATGATTACTTACATAAAATGGGAGCTGTCATTAGCGCGCTTTTGTTCTTTTGTTACTCTGAATTCTTTCTTCCCACGAATCAATGAGTAGAACAAAGAACCAGTGCAGAACAAAGAACTTGGGAACTGCGTATGGTTAGTTTTTGTTTGTTTCTTATTTTGCAAACACACGGTAAAACAAACTTTCAAAACTGTCAGATGAACGGGCGTCGATCAAGGTCAGTAAAATGTGTTGTTCTTTTAATTGTTCGCCTGTACAGCGTTTCTGTGGTCGTTTGACTCATGAGAGTAGTGAATTTCAGGCAATGCACACCCATCCTGAGAAACTCTACTAACTGCGCTTGTTCTCCATACTGACCCTTAGAATCTTGGTGATATCTTAAGCTTGTGGGATTAATCTATTGTAAAAAAAAAAAAGTGTGTGAAAGTCATGGAGATGTTTATTCCCAAGACTTTACTAGCTTATAAACATCCACGTACCAAATAAATTACATGTATCTGGTAAAACTGAGAAATAAATAAATGCTTCAATTCTTACTAAATAATACATAACTGATTGTCTTTATGAAAATTGCCATATAACTTTACAAAAATAGATATATGTCGTACTCAGCAAAATTTCAAGTAAAAATCAAAGCTTCAAATTATTCAAATACTGGTAAATCATACAAAATTCACCGACTTTATGAGAACACGCATATAACTTCACAAAATAAAAACAGCTCAAGTGCAAATGCCTGGAGGTCTAATTAAGTTGCTGTCAGGTATCTACTCTCGCCAGCCCCAGCAGGAACACCCACACCATCACTTCAATCACAACACGAATCCCTTCCGCTGTGAAAATATCTCCGCCGCAATTTATCTTTTCACTTTAAATTACCGTTTGTGTGTGAATAAAAGTCTTCTTCTGAATCACCATTGGGTACTTAAATGATTAATCTACCCAGTAAATACACGAGAGGCGTTTTACATATTCCCCGCCTCTTACCAGACCATTTTTCTAAGTCCTCTATCACAGAATCGCAATTAACTTCGCGCTTCTCTGTCAAAAATACTTATTAATTTACGAAGCTTGAGTAAAAATATCTGCCGGGACACCAGCATCCCTAGTTTTCAAACATGGCTTTGATATAAAAATGCCCCGAGCGATAATGAACGTACTCCTTTGATGCGAGGAAGGAAACAGGGGAGGCCGAGGGAGAAAGGAAATAGAGGGTGGTATAGAGGGGAGGAGGGGAGGAGGGTAGACGGAAGATGAGGAGGAAGAAAGCAGGGCAGATAGGAGAGAGAGAGAGAGAGAGAGAGAGAGAGAGAGAGAGAGAGAGAGAGAGAGAGAGAGAGAGAGAGAGAGAGAGAGAGAGAGAGAGAGGCGAGGAGATAAGGTAGAAGGAAGCAAAACTAATGGATGCGTGGGTAGTTGGGGAAGGAGGTCGGAGAAAAAAAAACAATAAGTAAGAGGTCAATAAAGAAGGAAGCAGAGGAGAAGACAAGAGACTGCAAAAAAAAAAAAAAGAAACATAGGAAAAGTAATGAAGAAAGAAGGAGAGAGGCAAGAAATTAGAAACCAAGAAGGAAGAAAATTTAAGGTAAGAAGTGCAGAACAAGAAAAAAAAAAAAGGAGGCAAAAAAATCGAGGAAACACGCACGGTGACAAAGAACAATAGAGTAAAAAGATCAATACAGTAATGACTAACACCAAAGCAAAGCAGAAAGAGAATGCAAAAGAGAACCGCGGAATAAAAAGTACAGAAGATTTTCTTGCTAAAGATTATGGACGAGAGCAAGCAAGGAGGGAACCAGGGAATACTAATTTGGCCTGAAAAGATGGTGGAGGGAAGAGAGGACAAAAAGTGGAGTGAAAAGCTTATTAGCCCAAGGACGACAGCTAATGGGGTGGCAATGGAAAACCGGTGGAAGCGAAGGGGTGTAAGGGAGGAGATGGAAATGGTGGTGAACAAGAGGTAGGAATGGAAGAAGAGGAGATTAAGAGTCGGAAGTAGAAATGGAAGAGGAAGAGGCAGTGAAGGAGAGTAGAAAATGAAGATGGAAGTAGATGTGAAAAAATAGTTAGACATGAAAATGAAGCTGAAAATGTGTAAATGAAAAATCAGGTAAATAAAAAAAAAACAGATAGAAGAGGAAGTAAAAAATAGATAGGAATAAAGATGGAAGAAGAGGTGAGAGACAGGTGAAGGAAGTGAGTGACAGAAACTGAAGTAAAAGTTTGAAGTTTGAAGTGAGGTCAAAGAAGAAGAGGAAGACGAGCTGAGAGCTAGGTGGAGGAGGTGAAGCACACACAGGTGGAAGGAGAAGCGAGGAGCTACGAGTCCCCAACATACGACTGGGTCTCGCGTGCCAACATAATTAGGAGCATATTGAAAGATTATTGAGACAAAAGGCGATTGGAACGTTCCCCCTTGGAAGGTAACGAACGACCTGCTTCTTGCTTCTGACGGAGGCAATCGAAAGGACCTTGTTCACAGGGAGGAGAGGAAACAAGGATGAGTCTCGTTAACTACACGATGAGTTATGAGGAGTTGAGTAATGGAAGAGTAGATTTGTGAAGTGATTAGAGTAAAGAACGTGATAATTACAGGTAATGAATAACAAAATACGTGAAAATAGTGAGTTTTTGTGGAAAATAAGGTATAGAGGAACCTTGAGTAGCATAATGCGCATGTTTTAGTGTAGCTTAGTACAAATAAATATGAGTGTGTAATGTAACAAAGGAATGAATGGGTATTGCGCTAGGAAATACAAATGGAAAGCCTTGATAGTGTCTTTTGAGTATGGAATGTATATGTCTTACTGGTATGAACAAATCAAATAGTTACAGTACATTATTAATATGATTTTCTCTATACTGCAATGTAATTTCGTTAATGTAAACCTAAAGAAATCCTTATACTTCTTTCTTTGTCTAATATAAAAGACTGGAATCTCTCTCTCTCTCTCTCTCTCTCTCTCTCTCTCTCTCTCATGCACCAAGACAAGACAGTCAGACGCTCTTATCATTACTGCATCTGCTAAACCTTAATGCCTGGCAGTATCTATTCTGTCCCGTGTCTTGTCATTAAGTCAACGTTTATTACACAATATTATGCTAACACCTCGACTTCCCTGTCCCTCGCTCTCGCTCTCACCTCTCCTCGAGTCTAATGGTAAGTGCAGTGTGTTCCTTGGATTTTCAAGTATCATAATAAACGTCATATTCGCACGGCTTTAAGAGAAGAGCCTTGCACGAGGGACAGTATTCTCAAACATTCCAGCGTCTCATGTCGACAACTTTTAATAGTCTCTGCTGAAAGTTATCAAGGTTCTCAAATGTGTTTTCAAGATTCCATTGATAGTTTGATAAGGATTCTGCATCAGTAATGGTGAAAATATCCATAAGAACCCAACTGATCATCTCTGTGGTCTTTGAAAATTGTCTTTGTTTGAATTCAATGGCTGGAGGATATAAGCATAGCAGTTTGATATTACTTTTTGCGTGTAGATGAGAAGCAAACTCACAAACTTGTATGTGAAACTGAATACGACTGAATAGTGTAGGTATGAAAGAGATCAACATAATAAATAATAAACATCAAGTAATTAATCAAATGGTAAATTGGTGAATAAATCATAACAATACGAGAAATACTAAAATAAAAAAAAACTATGGTTAAAAGCAACAAACAACGAATAACAGCAAATAACAATAAATGATGATAAATAAGAAAGTAGAAACTGAAAACATGAAATCAAGAAAGTAAGAAAAAAATAAGATAAATAACTGAACTGAAATAGGAAACGTGAAATCAATAGAGTATAATAAATCATGGATCGTTTCTATCTCCTTCCCTTTCCTTTCCTACCCGGAACTCTGTAAGGCTTATTTCTTTGACTGAGGTGCAGGTCAAAGCACTTTTATTCCTTTCAGGCGAGTGGGTCAGAGGACGCAACGGAGGGTAAGTTTAGAAATGAAATGCTGTTGGGGTCTTCCCGTGAGGCAGCAGCTTTTCCGGGCCGCATCATGGCAGGTAAACAAAATCCCTTCACAGCAGAGGGATTTACTTGAATTACGACCCAAGATTTCAACGCTCCGCCCGAAATCATGCGCCAGA
>NC_059303.1:6657859-6660359 GCF_017591435.1 Portunus trituberculatus
AGAGAAGTTAGCGGTGTGGCAAGTGACAGGGAGACAGATGACGTCACAGCAAATAGTATAGTAGTAGTAATCTCCACATATATACCGCAACATTCATAGCCTTGTTACAGAACACAGTATCGATGCCAGATTACACACAAGATTACACACGAAAGGAGAAATAAATTGAAAGTCAGGCAGTCCCGTAAAATACCATCAATTCCACACAGCAGATGAAATCACACGCATGTGGCTGCTGAACATGACTGGCTGGCGTGTGGCTCGAGCCCGGCCCTGACGCAGCCTCCGGACACGCCACTCAGTCTGCACTCTAATGGTAGCACTCCCTGGACAGCCGCTCATAGATATCTGATAAGCATGCAACATGAGAGAGAGAGAGAGAGAGAGAGAGAGAGAGAGAGAGAGAGAGAGAGAGAGAGAGAGAGAGAGAGAGAGAGAGTTCAACAAGCAGCAACCTGTCACGTCAAGAGAAAATAATTGAAATAGCCGTGTACATAACTCTCCAAAGGTGTTCTTATTTCATACCACGGTAAACGGCTGTAAAGGAATGAAATTTTTTAGCAGAGTCATGTGTGCTGATATCGTAAAGGGCACCAATGAATGAGTTTATATTGTGAATGGACAAAAACCAGCTTTAATGGAATGTGTTCTTCACGTCCTATATACGAGTGTATCGTTTCCAATTAAACTCTAAAAAATAGCGTCACTGGCTTTCATATAAACAAATATTTGATGCGGATTAATCTGGTGGACGAATGATAGTTAACCTCCTGAATAAAGCTCAGAGACAAATTCATTAATGTCAGACAGAAAATCTTCATCTACTGATGTGTGTAATTTTCGAATTATTTGCGGGGATTTGTCAAAAAGAAAGTTCAGAAATCACGCGAAGAAAACGGCTGACTTAGCTCTCCAGCACGAGCCAACAGACTGACCTTGACTGAAGAAGAAGAGAAGGAAGAGTCCCTCGAAGACGAACTTCATGATGCCGTTGTAGTGAACCTCAAGGAGCGTGAGGAGGCAGGGCAGGGCGGCGGGGTCTGGCTGCTGACCTGCTCACGTGCGGACCCTCCCAGTGCCCTCCGCCATCAACATCTCTCAAGCGCACCACCACACAAAACTCACGCTAATTACGGCCGTCGCTCCAAGTAGACAAACTTTTGCTGCGAATCGAACTTAAGGTGACTTCACTCAGAACTTGCACGAGTAACTCCAGTTGTGGCTTTATCACCGAGACCTGATCAATACCCACACACAGGTCACTGGTGACCAACACCACACCACTGCATCAGCCACTCGCGGTTTCGTGCAGGAGGCACAGACCGAACCACACACTTGCTTGCCCGAAGTGGTTCACCAACACTGACGCTTCCCTGTCACTGCTGCCACGTCCAAGTTACAGCATTATCAGGAAACTATTACGAGAGCCACGATTTCCAGCGACGTTCACTCACTGCAGCACCAAGGGACCGATGGCTCACCGCTCACGTGTGGTCAAAATCTGGAATTACACACACCAACACGAGATTATACAATAGTATCACCTCCAGGAAGCAGTCACTGCCTCAACACAGCAAGCACTGACTGCCTTTGAGACTAAACCAGCGCCGCTACTTGAGCGTAACGAATAATCCTGTCAGCGTGCAAGAATCCCAGGGAGGAGCAGCGCGCAAACTCCTCACGGTACGGCTCACTGAGCGGCACTGGTGGTAGTGGCTGCTGGCTGGCTGCTGGCAAGCTGGCCCGAGGTCTGTCCCCGCTGCTCCTGCGTTAGGGTACCGGTTCACTGCTAACTAATATTTTTTCCTTGTTTTATAAACAACAATTTCACTTTTTTCCTTTCTCAGTAAAGCTTGTCACAGGCATTGTTCTAACAAAAAGTATATAAAATTAAGATAATACTGATTTTCACCTAAAGCCGGATATTTACAGATGGAACTTTAAAATTGTGTCGAGCATAAGGTTCGAATGTCCAGTATTCCATTAAGATACGTATTGTTACTCTTTATAAACAGACACGCTCCTTGATTACCTTTTGGACAACGGAAACAATACATGTACGTGTGCTGGATCTCATCGGTGATGAGTGACAACAGGAGAGAACAATTACTACTACTCTTAATTATCCCGAAACTTTCGGGTGATTCTTAAGCAAATTTCAAAATAGTACGCTTCAACCCATTCGCCACGCCTCAAAGCCGATACACTGGGATAATGTATGCGGGGCGGGAGGATGTGACATTAGTCACCATGAATGAATGAATGAATAACTTATTCTTTAAATTAACATATCATGATGTTATTTCTAACATTAATAGCGTGCTGAAATCATCTTAGCTCATAATAAACTTGTTTGATTCTTCTGGAGGTGACAACTTGGCAGCTGAAGTTGCTTATGGATGTGCGAGGTTGAATCAGTGAGGTGCTGTTCATGTTTGGGTAAGTGGAGAAGTATGTGCATGTCTGTGGTTCCTCGCGTAATTAAGTATCTAAGATCACG
>NC_059303.1:6665359-6680359 GCF_017591435.1 Portunus trituberculatus
GATCAGTAAAAAATTGAAGTACAGTACTGCAAGATCAACACTTGCATCTCACATGAAAAAAACTATGCAATAGATTCTCAGTACAAAATTTGTCAACCAACCATAACAAATACATATGACTGGTTTATAAATATATACATATATGCATAATTTTATTTTCTTTATTTGAAATAGTTTAATCTGGACCCCAAATCTTAAATGTACGATCAAAGGAGCAAGTGGCAATAGTACCATCAACCGGTGAAATGTCAACTCCCATCACCTTCTGTCCATGACCTTCAAGTGCACGCATTGCCTGGAAGGAACCGTGACACCACAGCCGCACTGAGCCATCATAAGAGCATGTCACAATGTACTGGCCTCCCATTCGGTCATATCTAACACCAGTTATAATACCAGTATGTGAGGGAATGGTGTATGTGCATCGCCGCTGCCTTACATCCCATATCCTAGCTGTGTTGTCCTCACTCCCAGTCACTATGTGGTAACCATCAGGTGACCAATCAATGGCCAGCACAGGATTTTGATGCCCAGAGAGAAACATCATACATCGACCTGTCCTGAGGTCCCAGACACGCCCATATGAATCCATGCCTCCAGTTGCTGCTAATGACCCATCATTTTGAAATGCTATGCAATAAACAGGTTTTGAATGACCTTCCTGGAATAAAACTTCTTCTTGCAGCTCCAAGTCCCACAATCTCCAACTGTTGTCATGAACACATGCACCAAGAAATCTTCCACTTGGATGAAAACCAACTCGTGAGACACGGGATTCAAAAACTGGAAATTCAGCAATAGGTTCTTCACTACTTAGACTCCACAACTGAACACTACCGTCGCGTCCACTTGACACCAGATTTAGCGCACTTGGTTCCATGGATATTGTTGCACTAGGATGCCACACAACACTATCAACATAACAGTTATGACCCCTAAGAGTGTGTTCTATGACACACTGAGGTACCTGCCAAACCTTCACAAGTCCGCTCCATGAGCTTGTAGCCAAAAATTTCCCATTTGGGCTAAAGTTACAGTATGAGATTGGTCTTGAATCAGCATTTTGACTCCCCAAAAGACCAAAAGATCTTAATCGGTTTTGAACTTCTTGTCTCTTGGCAGTACGTGTTGCTTCTGGAACTTGGTAATTAAGATGCTCACTCTTTAGCCTGGCTCTCGCACGTGCTATGGAATAATTGACAAGAAACATCCGTGCTTCCTTCAAGGACTCTGGCCCTTCGTGGTACCAAGTTTCTTCTGGATGCTGCTGATCGTGTTCTGTAGTCTCTCTTTCCTGCTGCCCTGCTGCTGTCTTTTTCAAAGCGTCTTCCCCCAAGCGGGACAGTAACTCCTTCAACCGATTCCTTCGATCAGCAGGACCTTCACCAAACAAACAGATAGGCTCACCCAACAACCTCAGCTGTTGCTTGACCTATAAAAGAAAAGTCTCTTAGATATTCAAATTAAAAGTGTTTTACTATAACCTTACAAACTAAACATACAAGTCCCTTCTTATACAATTGGCCACATTCTAGCGAGATCCCTTAACACTGTCAATATTGACCAAGATAATAATTCTAAAACATTAATACTGAGCTTCACTTGGCTCATTCATTGGTGGCGGGGTTGGATGGTAGCGTTTTGTTTCTGTCTATGCTTAAGTGGACGCTGTCAAGCAGAAGAGATGAACCATTGTATGGAAAGACAGACAGACACAGTGTTGCACGTACATATTGATATTTTTAAAGTTCTAGTCTTCTATGTATGATATCCAAGGACATGATACAAAAGATGATTGAATTCATTATTACATTCTGTAGTCTAATAATGCTATACTATACTGCAAATTTGCAAATTATACATCTTTTATACTTCATGGAAAGAGACAAATCACCATGTAATATAATACACATGAAACACCAGCAAGATGTTGTGCCAGTGCTAGTGTCCCCAAGGTTGGCCCTGTGGGATACTGTGAATCACCACCTGTTTACATCACACCATCGCTGGCCTCCGATTGACTGACACCGCTCGCTACTGTGTAGTGGCTCTGACCACTACATATACATGTAAGATGTCATTACTTCTAAGTTCTATGATGCACACCTTTTTACACCATTCCAATAAATCAACCATGAATAATCATTGCCACAGAAATATATTGATATAGAAATGGATTACAGGTGGAAACAAAGTACAACCCACCTCGCTGTCATCTGTCGTCACGTGGATCATCCTGGCACGACGCTTCCTTTCAAACTCCTCCAGCAAAGCTTTCTTCTCGTCCAACATCTCTGGCTCATCCAATTCCATATACTCATTGCTGGTGTGAATATTAGATGCAGGGGCAGGGCTTCCTGGGGAGGCTGGCTGAGAGTCTTCTTCACCCCCAGCAGTATCCATAGGTGCATACCACTGGCGCTCTCCTCCACCACTGCTTGTCCCATTGCCTGTCCCACCACCTCCCCCACTCAGGGGGACAGGAGATTCTTCACCTTCGGACATTGCTGCTAGATTCTGGTATTATTGAAAAAACAACATGAGCATTATTCAACACATCTCCAATGTAGTATAGAAAGACAAGAGTATAATATTAGAAAGACATTATTGAGATTATGCTTTATGAGAATGTAATTACCATACTAATATAACAATCTAAGTACAAAATTAAGTCAATTATTTTGCTATAGGTGTTTAATTGTCATATATGTAAAAGTATTACACAACTTGTACATTAAAAAATCTTTAATTCTGATCATTTTGATGTGCTATGAATCAGTATGATAATACTATTGTTATGGAGACAAGCATTTGGGATGCACTTCCCAAAATCCTGCCAGATTTCATAATATGAGGATGTAGCTTTTATTGGGGGCAGGCAGTGTAGCTGAAAATTTAAGAATTAGACCTACAAGTAGCTTACAAATGATGTTGAAATGCATAAATATCTCAGGAAAGTCTTGGCATTGTCTTACATCTCTGCAAAGCATATTGATGAACTCTTCATAAGATTTTACAAAAAAGCAAACACCTCTCAAGCCCTTGTAAGTTTTCTACGCAGCCTGAAAACACTTGGATCTATTCCAACATTTGGTCTCTCAATGTGTGGTGTAAATTCGGTACATGCATCCATACAAATAATGTATTGGCACAACAAGCTAAGAAAGTGTTCACAGGACAACTCAGCTCTTTCTTGCTCATTAAGTTATTCAGTGACAAGGCCAAACAGTAGCAGCAAACTACCTCTAGCGGCCCACCAACCTGAGCATCAGTGCATCCAATTATTTTTCCCTAAAAATTTACCCTAATGAATTCCTTCTCATTTTTTTTTATCAGTGATCCAATTTATTAGATAATAAGACAATAGGATATATACCTGTATTCAATACTTATTAAATATTACCATAGTTTATTACAAATATAATAATTAAAATATGATTATAATATAGCTGTTACCAATATTTTATCATAAATGTAATTATCAAAATATGATTATAATATAGCTACTTATTAAAAACTGTGGATGGCTCACACATTCACTAAAATGACAAATTTGCTGCATGCTCTACAAAGGTGCCCTGGTGTAATTTCCTCATCCATGTACTGCTGCCATAGCTTAAAAAATTTTGTCTGGACCTGCCTTGAAGATTTCTTCTCATAGCGACTCAGCTTTACTTGTGTTAGCTACTAGGAAGATCTGCAGACTGACAATATTGGTTTCTTTGTACAGCAGCTTGATGAGTTTATATAAGTTCAGACTTGGGAATGATTTGCTGTCAATTCGATGGTGCCACCCTTCAACACAATCAATAGTTCTTGTGGAAAATCCAAAGACACACCATGATGATACTAGATAGATACAGCTGTGAGTTCATGTGCCAAGGATATAGCTCATCAGGGGCAGCAGAGCAGGTGTGGCTTGGACTGAAGACTTTCATATACATGCTGGATATACTCAGCAGGCAAGTACAGCAGGACTAGAATTTGATGGATGTATGTATGAACAGATCCACGTTTTTGATATGCCACCTTCAATCCACAATCAACAACCCACCTGGGTCCAGTGGAAAGTAAAGCCTTGGATTTTGACAAGACTAGTGCATTAAAAACTTAGAGACAAAAATCATGATTAACAAATACATCAGCCGCGATAATGTTGTTGAGGGAATTTTCCCCCGAATGCTAACACTCCTGTTTAGGCAAATTTTCCAAAGCCATAACATTGTTTTGACACTCGATTTGGCTTATGTGCTCTCAACTCTGACATGCACAACTTGGTTCACGAACTAGACTCGTCCATAAGTCAACTAAACTTGTAACTTTGCAAGTGCATCTCCTCTCAAACAGAAAGGTAATAAGATAACATATCTAATACATAAAAATATAAAGATCTATGAGCAGCACAATATAGGTGGGAGATCTGCAAGAAGTTAACTGACATCATGCTCCTCCCATATTGCAGTGTGGACTTGATTAACACATTTACCGCCATATGTACCACCGATGGTACATTTCATACCTTCAGTAACCGCCACATGTACCACCGGTGGTACATTAATGAGTTTTTTTTGTTCCTTTTCAATCAGTATTTCTAACAATACAATAGACAAAATGCAAACACAAATATTTTAAGTGATAGTTTATTGATCAATTTCTTCAAAAATATAGCATTGAAAGATATTAATACATAGGAAATGTTTATTTTTTTCCATAAAATGAAAACTATTTTTTTTTATAAACACAGTGTTCTTTCAGTTTAATTTGCATTTCCTTACATTCTATAGCAAAAAAGTAGCAAATTAAGAATTATCAAACATTATTTTTCACTCATCAAAGTACAAAAATGAAAAATTACCACATAAAAGATTACCACATAAAAGCAAAGTCCTTGAAAAAAAAATATATAATCATCTGATGCAATCACTCATGATACCCATCACAAAATAAATTTCCTTGTAACAACTAGAATGCTTGTATCCTATTTATAGCAAGACAAATGATTTTTTTTTTTTTCCCTACAAACACTTTCTTTATTCAGAGTGAATTCTTTCAAAACATGAGATACACAGATGTGGACTGCCATCACATTGATTACACACAGTTTTTACTCTCCTAGCTTTTGCAGCTGCAGTTGCACTTCCTTCATTTAGACTAAGGGTCTGATAGCACCCTCTGCACCTTTTTCTTGTTGTTCTACATTGACCTTGCAATTCAACAAGGAAATGAGATGATCTTTTACCTCCCAGAGAGAGAGAGAGAGACTCTCTTCCAATGCTTATTTTCTCTGTTGGAGTTCTTGTGGTAAGAGAAAGAACTAAAGACTCCCGGAATTCCTTCATTGAAAAGGCTTTCTTTGCATGATACTTATTAACTTATTTGTTTCATCATTTGAGCTACAAGTGCATCATAAAATTTTATGACTACTGGTGGTTCATGTGGCGCTGCTGAGGTGCTCAGACTAATGTATCGCCATATGTACCACCCGTGTAACAAGACTTTGACAGGTCTAAGAGAATCTATTTGAGGAGCAAAATGCATACCCAGATTCTCGCTCCGCTGCTACCACAGCACTGACCGTTGGAGCGTGGTAAACATCATGGCACCACGGGGGAATTCCCGAACTGCCTTATGGCGGTTAACGTGTTAAAAGCATTTGTTCTTTTTCAGGCACTGTAATTTCATGGTTTAGTGCCCATGTTTTGTATTACTATACTGTGCTTGAAGGAAGTATATCAAATTCATATTACAATTTTACCAGGTGTTTGTGTTAAATATACAATGGGCCAAGGTAGGAAGGATGATGCGAATAATTATGGACCGATCAGTTTAACTAGTATAGTATGTAAGATACTAGAGAAAATCATTAAGGGTAGTATTTGGAAGCATCTAAATGAGAATAGATTAATTAGAGATACCCAACATGGCTTTAGATCAGGGAGGTCCTGTCTTACAAATTAGCTTGATATCTTAGAATATATTACCAAGGAGTTAGATGATGGAAATAACATAGATGTTATATATCTAGATTTTAGCAAGGCGTTTGATAAGGTACCGCATAGGAGGCTAGTGTACAAATTGAGACTAGTACATGGGATAGGGGTTAGGTTAGTTGATTGGATTAGTGAATGGCTTTCTGATAGGAAACAGAGAGTAGTATTAAATGGGGCAATGTCTGAGTGGAAGGAAGTGGTTAGTGGGGTACCCCAAGGATCAGTGCTAGGACCTCTTCTTTTCTTGGTGTACATTAACGATTTAGATATAGGAATTAGTAGCAAAGTATCAAAGTTTGCAGATGATACTAAGATAGCATGTGCAGTACAGGGTGAAAAGGACAATTACAGAATACAACGAGACCTGGACAGGCTGATAGCATGGGCAGACAGGTGGCAGATGGAGTTTAATTCTAAAAAGTGTCAGGTTATGCATTTAGGTAAAGACAACACAAACTTTAGCTATGAGATGGAGGGATGTTGGCTAGAGGCAGTAGAGGAAGGAAAGGATTTAGGAGTAGTGATAGACAGGACTATGAAATTTTCAAAGCAATGTTTAGAAGCAAGAAATAGGGCAAATAGGATCCTGGGTTTTATAAATAGAAATGTTAGTTATAAAAGTAAGGAAGTGGTGCGTAGCTTATATAATTCCTATGTTAGGCCCCATTTAGAGTATTGCATACAGGCCTGGTCACCCCATTATAGGCAGGATATCAACATGTTAGAAGCAGTTCAGAGAAGAGCAACTAGGATGATACCAGCATTAAAGCGCCTGGAGTATAGAGATAGATTAAAGGAATTAAACATGTTTTCATTTGAGAGGAGATGTATAAGAGGGATATGATAGAGTTATTTAAAATGTTCTCAGATACAAACTACATAGATGTGAGATCTTTCTTTACCTTAGAGGAGGGAAATAGAACTAGAAATCATGGCAGGAAGATTAGAAAGCAAGGCTGCAGGTTAGATATAAGAAAATATTTCTTAAGTCATAGGGTGGTAGACTTCTGGAATGCATTGCCAGAGAGGGTTGTAAATAGCACTAGTTTGACAATGTTTTAAAACAGATTAGATAAGCACTTAAATTTATTAGATTTATAATTATGTATAGCACTGCATGATAGTTTTTATAAGAAATTTACTATAGTTAAACAAGACATGATCCCCATCTATGGGTATCACAAATTGTAGAGGCATTCGCTGTAGGACTTAGCCCTGTTAATGGGCCAAATATTTAGAATTAGTATATAATGTATTGTGTACTTGTAAGTGTATCTTTAAGTACTGATGACGAGGTCGCTGTGCGACTGATACAGGATAACCTAGATGGGCCCTGGTGGCCCTTTGTTATCCTATTATTTATGTTATGTTATGTTAGCATGTAGTGGTCCAACTTAGTCGTGGGGCGCGTTGACTAGCACTCTTCCTAGCCATCACCACCCTGACCCGCCTGACACACGAGTGCCAAGCTAAACACGCCCTCACCAACCCCCGCACACCACTCATTAGATCAATCACAACGATATAAATCACATTACAGATATAATGAAACGACATTAACGTTTTTCATCTGAGGGCAGAGTTAAATTATGATCAGTGCAGTTCACAAATTTAACTGCAGATTCTTTCATTAGGTGGATCACTTGAAAAAGTCATATTGTACCAACAAATACAGGCAATGGCCTGAAGTTAGTAATGCAAAATGATATCCCGTTAACCCTGTAACACACACACCACAGAGAAGTACATAGGAATCAACACTCACCACGGGGAACCCAAGCTGTGCTCCTCGCCGCCACACCACAGCTCAACACAAGTACACAACACAACACACCGCTACCGCCTAAACACCCTTACTATAAAACAATGTGACACTACTCACCTTAATTTCACATCTACTGTCTTAAAAACATATTACTTGGTATATATATCATGTTTGATATATGGAATGTAAAAATAAAAGTCAAACTAAATAAAACATATAAAAACGTTTCATATAAATCTTAAGCGAAAAACTAATATTTTATCTTACGTGAGTAGGACAAAGTAATGATGTACAAAATTCCATATGTTCTAACAGTGAGCACAATCTAAAATATCTTCATATTAAATTGTAATCCTGTTGACTGGTTGACGTTGAGTCGGATTCGTTGAGTGTTTACAGATCTCATTGACCGATGGATAGTTGAAAAAGAAAAAAATGCAAGAATACAAGCAAATTTAACATATTCCATTTTATGAACTTAAAGAAGCTTTTAAAGATGTGGAAAGGCTGGAGGTAATGAATGATGAATGGTCCTCGTGTAGGTCGTTTCCCTAAAGTAAGTGTCCTTCCTTCACTAACAGCTGATTTCTTTGACAGTAAAGACAACATATTGGTACAGGATACGTAGAATGTCAAGCATTGGATCGACCCTAAATGACAGTAAAAACTATCTGTTGGTGTGTTGATTGTAAGTGACTGGACAGTTTTTCAAATTCTGAAGTTTTCTTACTGCCATTTCAGCCAATACCCCATATTTAATCAGGGTCTACATCTCACTGTTTGGAGTATTTCTATTTCCATATTGCCCTCTAGGAAATTAATTAAGTTTACTTTATGACAGCATACAGGGAGACGGGAAAATCCCCTCTTAAGAATAAAAAAAAAGATAAATAATAGGTTAGTTAACCTTATCCAGGACAGGCAAAACCCCTTGGTCAGGAGCTTACAAGAAATTAGGATAGGTTAGTTTTGGCTTGAGGAGGGTATCCAGTAAATTACAATGGATTTGATGGGACTAAGTACAAGTTGAAATGGTAAATTTACCCTAAAGTGAATTCATAATTGTATCTTGAGATCCTCTATTTTATAATCATTTGGCCCATCTTTTGATTCAGGGAATGTGATGGAAGAATCCAAGTCTCACTTTCTCACTGGTCAATAAGCACTGACCAGCATCTGACATGAAGACATACTGAAGAGCAACCATCCAGTGTTAGACGAAGCATGATTTCCAAGAGCCAACTGCTAGTGACATGGGCAGGCCTCTTGATATCTGCATGGCCCTTAGACATGGTGGTGGAAAGTTTTGTACAGAGACTTCCTCCTAAGTAAGAGTCATATTTGACATGAATTGTAAACTATGAAATTAAATCAGTATTGTTCATATATTTTTGGACAAGAAATCAGCTTGAATTCACTAAAGGTTTGATTTCCTGTAACACCCCTAATGGTTGTGGTTGGAAAATTTATCAATAAGAAGCAGTACAAAAATTTTTTCTTCTGAATCAAATTTTGACCCCCATCACTTTGTGACTACAATACTTCTTAACTCTGGCACTGCATCAGCAGGACAATGTTATGGTAACTAATAATAGATGACAAACAATTTGAGTTGTGTTCCCGAGGATAGTATTGCAGACTATGAATAAGTTTCTGAGGAATGGTATTATATGACATATTTTCTTTTAGGTCACTCCTGAGAGCCACAGACACAGTTGTTCATGGACTGATTGGAGGCTTTTCTTACTTGATGGCTTGCATCATCTGTCCTGACCTGGTGCTACATATATTCAGGTGTCTTCCTTTCCTTCGATTTGGTTCTGGAACTAATAAACATGAAGCACTTGATACACTCTTCAGTTTCTGTGTTGCCTTCATGATCTCCTGTTGTGTTGATTTGGATCACATCATTATGGATGTGATGCAAATTAAAAGAGTAAGTAGGTAATGATCTTTTGCATGATAGACTTTAAAAGCAACACTCCTTATTATCATGATACAGACCTCAATTTCAAGAGATACATATGATTCAATGGGAATATTTTTAGACCACTGGCACTGAGTAATAAATTTTTCCTGTAACATTGTTTTGAAAATTGAGAACAGCTCTTTAAATTTATTTAGATACCTGAATACCAACAATTTACATGTTCATGTAGTTTTCTTAAGTAAAACACTAATGACTGAATTTTAGATGTTGTAGTTTTATAAGTATATTTAATATTGATGTAGATGATATAGACATAAATAAGTATGTATGTATCTTAACATTAACACCAAGCTTTCCCTCCAGATGCCGTTCCAAAGAGGATGGTTCCACCTTTCCTTATTTCCACTAGGTTTGACCATTATTTTCTATTTATCAGCACTTCCATTTCACTCACAATATTGTGTAATAAGTGCTACACTTTCCATATTATGCATCTTGAGCCATCACATACGAGATGGAGTACATCATGGATTAGATTTTTATCCTTTCGGAACCACTCCAGTACTACCATATTGGCTTTACATTATTCTTACTCTCACTTTACCAATATCAAGCAGTTATCTATCATCGTCTCTTATCCGACAATTGAAACCTTCACTTGATTCACTAACTCAGAGTAGTATGCATATGGTTTGAATTCTGAATCATGTCATTATATTTAAAAGTAGGTGCCAGGGCCAACCCAAGGGACTTGATAACAGCTCTTTAAACTACACACAGTGATGAATGTACGTAATAACCATCATGAAACAGTAGTGTACATACTAATTTAATTGTAGCTAAATTCCTTTTTATTTGAGTTTGCTGTGATCACATTCATTCTCTTGTGAAACTGTCAGCCGCTGCTCTGTAATCTGTAATGTAGAATATAACTTCTTTTTTATATGATAGGGAACAAAAAACTGTGATAAAAAGAAAAAAAAAAAAAAAAAGTTAAATAGGTAGTAACCAGAAGGGGACTCCAAGGATGGTAAAGGAGCCATCTGACTGTTGAGTGATTGAAAACTAAGTTGCGGCAAACCAAAAATGATGATTGGTTATTCATTGAAATAAGCCCCACAGTAATTTGAATGTTATTATATTAGCAACTTGCTCCTCTTCTTTAACAAAAATTACTAAGGATTACCATATCTAAACTGTCCCCATTCATGCAAAATTTCTAATATGTACTACACCTTAATCTCTATCCCAGTTTCATTGGTAAGAACAGCTTCATTATCTCTGTTAGCTGCCTGCCTGTTTGAAGCCTTTCAACAAAATAACTACCTAAGAAGGAAATTAAATAGGCTTTCCATCATCTTAATGAAAAAAAGCAAAAAGCACAAACTTAACTGCTAGGTTTTCAAGATTCTAGCTTTATTTTGGGAGGAAATATAAAAAGAAGAGAAGTTTAACTTGAAAGCTTTTCAGTTGTTCAAATTTCCATCCTTTTTCAAATGTTAAGTCTGATTACTTTTGTGAGAGCTTAGTGTGTCCAGTATATGGTGAATTAATGTCTACTGTAGCTTATGCTTCTTATCAGAAACTAAACAATATCCTGGTTTTAATTTGATGTCATCATGTTAATGTTTTGTTTTGTATATCATTTGTTACTAAACTTCATTATTTCTATGGACTCATCATTCCATGACTCTAATGATATTGTTGTGAAAAAGAGAGAGAGAGAGAGAGAGAGAGAGAGAGAGAGAGAGAGAGAGAGAGAGAGAGAGAGAGAGAGAGAGAGAGAGAGAGAGAGAGAGAGAGAGAGAGAGAGAGAGACTGAGACTGACTGACTGACCTTGATAGTGGCCAATGATGCAATGCTCTTTCTCTCACTAAGATAACTTAACACATACACACACACAGTGGAGTATTGAATTATTTATAAGACAAAGAGAGGAGAAATGAGAGTGATATGAAAGTGATGGTGTTTTGCAAGAGTGGTGTATATGGATTATGGACATCAGTTGTCATTCCCCTTGAGAAAGTTCAAAGAATTAAGTGCCACAGTAATTTAATTAAGAATAATTGTATTGTCCATTTCCATGCTTTTTCCTTAATTTGTATTTAATGCACTTATTTACTAATGTATTTCTTTATCTAAGTTGTATCTGCATGAATAAACAGCAAAATTAAATTTGCTATACTGAATACAAAGCTGCATTTGAAAACTTATTACAAGAAAATAACTAGAAAGGAAAGATATATACAGTGCTCACCATAAACATTGTTGCACCCCTCTCCCACGTTGTGCCAGGTAATATAAACATGTACTGCATCCAAAGAAATTTATTAAACTTACAACTAATACTTTGTTGGCTTCCCTTGATGTCTCCTGCACTCTTCCAAACAAGCTAGAAAGTTATCTGCCAGCACCATGAGATAGGAGCAAATATGTTCTAAAGGTGGTGAAGCACAGCTTGGAGTTTGGCTACAGTTGAACAGTCATGGCTGCGTAACTCCCATTTTATTATTGCCCACAAATTTCCTATTGGTTTCAGAGCCAGGGAATTAGCTGGCCAGTCTTGAAGAATGGCACACAGCAGTCTCTCAGCTACTGCTTCACTGACTTCGCAGTACAGCACAGTGCACCGTCCTGCGCGAAGGTGGAGGCCTGACACATCTTGAAAGACCCCAGTAGAAGCTCGAGGTAGTTCCCCCAATTCATTGTGGTGTTTCTGGGTAACACCACGAGGCTCCCCACCCCGTGGTAGGAAAAGCATCCCCACACCATTAACAAATCAGTGAATCTTATGGCAGAAGCAGTGTAGCAGTGGTCATGGGGGTCGCTGCCTCACACGCGACCTTAACTGCTGGCTGTTCCTATGAATCTTGACTCGTCACTCCACAGCACGCCACACCACTGTTTGATGGTCCAGTCTTTCATCCTCTCACAAAGTGCAAGCCTCTTCTCTCGCTGGGGCACAGCCACAATAACCTCAGGCTTGGGCCACGCCGCATAGCTCAAGTACTGAAGGTCGTTGTCGATGAGGTGCAATAATGTCCTCCGACACATTACTCAGCAATCCCAAGATGTTTTCCCTGATTTTCCTGGCAGAAAGTCATAGATTGCATTCAACTTCAAGGTGTACCACTCTCAGGGTTTGGAGAGAAGTTTTGCGGGTGTTTCCTGGTGGTTTCTTCTTGGCGAGTATGCTGTTATAACCGAGTTCAGCCATACGCTTCACATATCATTAAACTTGATGGACAATGACACCTGTCTGGTCAGAGATAGCCTTTGTGGAGTGACCATCCTTGTGGAGAGCTGAGATGGCTGTGATGTCATCCCATGGCAAGATCTGGTAGCAAACCATTGTCCAAGAAAACAACTAAATAGCAGAGTAACTGCAAGCCAGTCTGGGGGGTAACACGGGAGGCCAGTAACAGAATGCTCACCAGTGAGAGTGATTGAGAGGCGCTGATCACTTCTCGCCATTGCAAATTGCCCGATACCCAGGCTGAGATGCCAGATGTATAATGATTAAATCTAAAGCACCTGATGCCCACCAAGGAAATCGCACACATTTTGATCCCTCAAGCAATTGCCATGGTCTCTGGCAACAATGTTTATGACAAGCACTGTATATGAATTAGCTACCTAGAATTAATTAATTCAAGAAAATTATGTGAATTATAAATCATGCATCTATGTCAGTACACTATGTAATTCAAAATGTGTAGTATGAAAGTACAAAAAATATATTTACTAACAGATTTATTTAGTTTTTCACATAATATACCTTAAATTGTTAAAGAATCCCATTCAGCATCTGTGACTTTATTGTTTGGTTTAGATACTTTGATCTTTGCTTCTGGTTTGGCTTCTTGGTTTGGCATTTTTCTTTTTGCAGTATTGGCTCCTTTGATAAAGTCCATTTCTTCCAAGTTTTCACGAACTAAGAGACAATTCAGCCTAGACTTCAGGTATTCCTGTAAAAGGCAAAAGATTCAGTGGAATACTTTGTGACAAAATACAAACTAATACATTTAGTAGTGAAGAATATTTTAGTTGCATGTCAAAGGAACAGATGCTTACCTTAAACACCAGTTTTCTTGATGCTAAGTTATGAACTCTCAAAAAGCGATCTAAGGAAACAGAGAACACAAGAGGCTGCTTAGGGTGAACCACAACATCTCGCACAGCCCCAGCAAAGCCTTTATAGACGTGTACAGGTTCCTCAGGCTTGCGTCCTCTCAAATCAAAGAGTCCTAAGCGGCCATGAGCTGTTCCAACAACAACTTGCCTGGAAAAAGAAACATAAAGTGCCTTAAAGAATGCACACCTGCAAAACTTGGAACAAGAATAAAAGAAAATCAGGTATGCCCAAAACAAAAGGGAATTTCTTATACATAGTGGGTTCGGGTTTGAGTACATTTTTTTTGTACTTGAATGCAAGTACAATTACATGATGAATATTTCCAAGTACAAGTACTTTTAGTACTGTACTCGAATCTTAGTAAAAGTATTTCTTATTAATTTAACTTTTTTTGTTCATCAGCATAGTGTAATTCACCACGGTCGCCTGCTGGTCACCCAGCCAGACTTCCCCATTACGGAGCAAGCTCAGAGCTCATAGACCGATCTTCGGGTAGGACTGAGACCACAACACACTCCACACACCGGGAAAGCGAGGCCACAACCCCTCGAGTTACATCCCGTACCTATTTACTGCTAGGTGAACAGGGGCTACACATAAACACGTTAACCGCGTTTGGCAACTCAGCACACTCGCTCGCAGGCCGTAACCTTCATTACCCGACCACGCCAGTGTCCATTGGACTTTTGCAGAGAGAAGAGGTATATATCATTGTGAGAGCGCGGCCTCTAGTATAGAGCGTAAAAATCCATGGTACAAATATATACCGAATCGTGGACCAGTAATGTTTTTTCCCTTCTATTGTGTATTAGTACACCAGTGTGCCAGGCATGGGCTGTAGCATATGATAATATATTCTTGACACTATCAACAGTACCTGAGTAAGGTGGAATGAAAAACAGAAAAGGAGAAGAGATTGTAAAACCTGAAAGTGTCATTGAGTACAATAAAGCAAAAAAAAAGTGTTGATGTTGCTGATCAACTCAATTCCTACTACTCACCACTATACAAATCAAGAAAGTGGTACAAGAAGCTGGCTCTGGAAATGATTGCTGAGTTATCAGTGACAAATCCTCAAATTCTATACAATAAATACTGCTCAGCAAAACAAGTATGCCTAAAAACCTTCATAGAATCAGTAATTCTCTCTCTTACTAAAAACATTCCTGAGGAAATTAC